>NC_044202.1:19104700-19334700 GCF_900880675.1 Sparus aurata | reverse complement strand
GAGAGTGTGTGTGTGTGTGCGGGTGTGTGTGTGTTTGGGGAGTTGAGACAGTGTTAGGGGCCGTCAAGAGTGCCCTGTATCACCATCACCTCATAAAGCATCCTAATGGACGCCGCTCCTATTTGTCAAAGAGAGAGACAAATGAAAGAGAGGCAGCGTGAGGGAGGGGTGAAAGAGAAAGTGAGAATGACATTTTTGAGAAAAATGGAGTGCGCCATTATGTTACTTGCTTTCAAAAGACGATACAAGCTTATGCACATATGCCTGCATTTACAGTCACACGGACACACACAGGCAAAAACACACACAAGAACACACACACGCTGTGAACATAGCCGTGGATTTCCTGAGCCCCCTTCCCTTGTTCTAGGTCAGTAAAACCCACCAAGATACTGAAATGTGTGGGCTGCCATATGAAAGCAGGTCACTGCTGCAAAAACACGCACATTCACAGCAATCAGAGTGATGGGTGAAAGGTCTGGCTTCAATTCTGCCCTTTACACTGAGTCACAAATTCTTGGTAGGATGAAATGTGCACCTCTTTGGTATAACTGCTGGTTAATATGGTTGATTTATTTCACATCATGCATATGTACTTCCATATCGCCAAATGTGATGGCAGCAGCTTTAAAGCTTCAGTTATGAAATGTGTTAAATGTGTTTGGTGGATGGGGAACGACATTAAAGTAGATTTGTGTTTAACAGAGTTACAATGATTGTATGACCTCAAAGAGATCAGTTATTGTACATATGGTTAAAAAATTGAAGGTTAGACACAATACTATTCTTCAATTTTGATGCCGATTATGTGAAGTCAAATTTTTTGGGAAAATCCACACAAGGCCTGAGATAATGTCACTGATAACCTATAGTAAAGAAAAGATGTTTGGCTCTCTCGAAATGATACAAATGATTTTAAAGGACAAACTGATTCAAAATAAGGGGCCAATAATCTAAATAGATGTTCACGTATACCTTTCTAACCCAGCACAGCACCAAAAGCCGTCACTTTGTGTTGAAAAAGTGGTGGAACATACCTTAAGGGCTCAGATCTTCAGCACACGTAGCTTTCGGCGTTGTAATGAGGTGATTGTATGCCGTCGTAGATAATTACAGCAGGACAGGAGAAAATGTACATATTGGTGCATCAAAATTCAATTCATCTCATTTGCAGGTTAACACTTCTTGGTTTCTATCTTATTTTTATCACATTGTTTTTCAATTTTTTTATTGGTCATTAATAAAACTGGTGTGGTCCACAGCGTGTGTAAATGACACCTATGTATGTCCATCACTTTTCTATGTTGCCTGATGTTGGAACCTTTGGGACTCACATTTACCGAAGTGTCAATGGGTAACACAACTTTCCTCTTGTTTGATGAACAGCTCCTTATGTCCAGATTACATTTTACATTACACAGGAGTTTGATTAACGCTAGTAAATTTCAGAAGGGTATATTGTGCTTTTCTCTTAACAGCTTTTATTTGACAGGTACAGCTAGTAGTGCTTATACAAATTAATATAAAAACGTATTAAAAACATGTATTTATTAAATAATATACCAGTGTGTAAAATGTGTCCATTTTTTATGTTGTTTGTTTCGGGCATGTCAATTCATAAGCATCACATTTCGTCATTGTTCAAATAATACAACACACATGGCCGAAAGGGAAAAGCGGGAGAAGCCAAAGCTTATCAAGTCCCGCCCCCATTACCCACAGTATAAAATCTTCATTCTGATCTTTTCTTGTCTTTTGCAAATTACTTTTTTCTTTTCTTCTCTTTTTTTTTTCTTTTGTTATGACCTTTGACAAAACATATTACAGCAGTAGCATACAGAGCTGAATTCAAGCTCTAGACAGTACATACAGATTACATGTGTGTCTGCACATGTGTCCATCTACAACATTCAAATGCTGCTGACACATAAATATAACAATTACTTTTATTAAATATAGAATAATATTACAAACAAACGTATGATTTGACTTGCATAATGAATACTTCACCTTGCTATACTTTGAGTACATTTGGCTTTTAATACTTCTGTATTTACATATATTGTAAATGCAGGGCTTTAACTTGTAACAGAGTCTTTTTTCATTGTGCTATTGCAACCTTACTGTATTTGAATTAGCTGAATACTTCTTACACAACATTCTAACCGGGCAACTGAGCGCTTCATTTACATCTCAAATTTCAACAGAACCTGTCCATTTGAGTTCGAGCTGAATGTCACATTTTACAGCATGGAGAAAAGGGTTTGCATGCACACTGGACATGACTGTTTCATGCAGCAGCACATGTTCACACGCACACAGTGTTGAAGTAAACCACTGTGCCTCTGCTGTGGAGGAACATCCTGCCCCACACAGATGAGCATGCTTGCAGGCTCGTCTGTCACATCCAAAACCCATGTCTGAACCACAGGAAATGCGTATGCGCGCACACATAGACAGAGACAAATGCACACATACACGCACAGGTAATAAAACATGGGGAGAATAGCACCCTGACTTAAAAACTGCAACTCTGCAAAGCGAAACCCTCAGCTTCGCAGAAAATATGCATTTCTCACAAGTTACAGTTTAGCGGTAAAGATGAAAGAGTGAGAAGAAGAAGAATTTTTGAAAAAAAAAAAAACATTGCAACGTTGCAACATTCCACCTGTGTTAGCTCAAAAGATCCTGATGATGCACTGAGGTCAGTGGGATCAGTTGGGTTTGTGGCAAGACCATGGGCTGCTCTATTCTGGTCTGACTGGGGCTGAGCTGTGTTTCTCACTGTGTGTGTGTGTGTGTGTGTGTGTGTGTGTGTGTGTGTGTGTGTGTGTGTGTGTGTGTGTGTGTGTGTGTGTGTGTGCGTGCGTGTGCGTGTGTGTTGAGCATTGGGGCATTTGGGGTAACTGAGGTCTCGGGTTTACGGGTGCTTTTATGTGAGGCTGCAGCACTTCACCCTCCAGCTGCTCCGTTGCCATGATGTGGTGCCTCTGTGTACCTCAAAGCCGAGTGTAAATTTACCACTCTGGTGAAGACAACTCGTTGACAAAACACACAGGCACAATGCGATAAGCACTGTGAAGCAAAACATGAGACAACTACAAGGCGCTCAGCCGAGCCTAGCTTGGTCTATAACTCATCTTCCTGTTTGGATTTTCAAAGTAATAGACACTGAATGTGCTCCACAGTTAGCATCCAGTGTGTCACATTTGTTGCATCTTATCACCAGGACTTGAAAGCAGCATTGTGTTATATTTAGAAACCAGAGAAAGTGAACAGAGCAAACCTCAGATCAATAAAGCTTCTCAATGGATCCATGAGTCAATTTGGTATTGTTCTAAAAATAGACATACGTGTCTGTTGACTGTTTACGTGTAGTGCGTAGTGAGTGCTGGTGTCCTCACACTGAAAGCAACATTATGTTTTGAAGTTTGTAGCACAGAACTCATTTACCTATAAATTGTCTTCTTCATCTCTCTCCATCCACCTCTCCATGTCTGACTCTACGTGCTGTCCTGTCTGAAAAGACAAAAAAACAACCCCCAAAAAATAATTTAAAAACCCCCACAAGATTGAGATGTCCCACTGATATGTCTATCTACCCTAATGCCCATTAATGGGGAAATATTTATAGCATATCAATGTCTCACCTCCCACTAAATGACTGGAAGATAAAAATATCAAAATACATGCACAGATTTCATCATTTCACTTGCTCCTCTTCCGTTACCTCACATTAGATGTTCAAAGGTGCAATATGTAAGAATTCAAAGGTTAAAACATTCAAAAACTTAACAGAATGAAAATAACAGTTCTGACATCTATGTATTGTGTTGCAAAGACATATACTGAAGTTAGCATGCTAACCAGCTATCCCCAACCCGTCCCCGTCTAAAGCTCTTGTGCTTGTCACAAGAGTATGAACTACTAGCTCCATGGCTAACTAAGACGAGCAAATGGCAGCTACAGGAAGCGACGGTTTCTCTAGCAGTACGTGGCCCCCTATTTGACAGGTTGGAATGTGATATGACTTTGATTCAACGAAAATCGGTTCTATGTTTGAGAATGTTCACAGGAGGAACTATATCATAAGCTCATTGCCAGTGGTTGGGGGGGTTTTGAATCAACCTGCTGTAAAGGGAGCTGGATGTTTGATCTTTGTGTTGGCACAGTTTCTGAATAACAGGAAGAGCTTTGGTGGAGGGGGTAGGATGGAGGGCTTACTACCTGTAAACATTTGTTAAAGAGCTGAGCTTGATGTTGTGCAATTAATCGCAATCTCCATCCGTCCACACACAGCTCATCTCTGACAGTGATCTCAGATTTTTCTTCTTAAATATCAAAGTTGCAGCGACGGTGCTCTCCTTCACCGCGTTACTGTATACATGTAGCGCTCCTCCTGAACTCTGAGATGCGGCCTGCTCAGCGTGTGGCGACAGGGCACACTCCCCTCCCGCCTGTGTGGTTACCACAGACAAGTCTCCATGTCTGCTAGAGCCAATAAATAAATAATGGGCCCGGTGATCACTTCCAACCGTGATACTACGTGCCGAAACCACTGCATCTGGGAGTGCCTCACTTACGAACAGCAGCAGAGACGCACACATGTAAACACACGCACACACACACACACACACACACACTATGCTAAGCTGGTCACAGTGAACTAATTTCTTATCCAGTTACAACTTTCTAAGAACTCTGGTGGGTCTTTTGTTTTAACAACAGCTTATTTTTAATGTGACAAGTTAGGAACTTTTGTATTTTCACCTCTTTTCTTGGGTCTTGTAAAAGAACTGGGAATAAACTTGAACACTTCTGGAAAAGTGCCCATGAAATGTTGTTATATTCGAGTAATATAGAGTAGAATTATATGTAAAACCTGCATGTGAAGTCAATTTGTACATCAAATCTGTACAAAGTACTACTGCCATTTAAATAATGTTGCCACTTTATTTACATTACATTTTTAGTATGTTTGATTCTTTTTGTTGCCTTTTTTAATCAGTTTTTTGTTCAAAGCTTAGCTTTCAAAATGTATTGTATTTGTTTTTTGTGTCCATCTCGAGAGTTGCAACAACATTTTATTTTTAAATAAAACCTCGTGAATCTTGACTGTTATAAATCATAAGAATAGACTATGGGTGTGCTATACTAAAAGTGGACAGGAACATCAGTCTACGGAATAAGCAATGTAATATAATTACAAGGAAATGGCCAGTATGAGGTGTGAGCTGAGCTGGTAGGACATTGGACCCGTGCATGCAGCCCAAAAACGGGCTCCCATGGCCTATCCTCCAAGCAGGCAGGACCATGGTGTTTGATGCAATGACGGCCACTTCATTATAAAAGCCTCCTCAAGTCCCACGCTGCATTCCACGTTTATAGGGAACATATGGGGAAGCCTGCAATTTTTAGACCACAAAATAAGCCCCTTTGCAGCTGGACGCACGACCGCACTGGGTCCTTTTTGCCTCGCGAGCCACACCCGAGAGGCGTAGGACCACTGACAGTGATTAAACCACCACAGTTTTCTCAGCAAAACAGGAGTTATATTAAGCTTAAATACAGGGGCTTGATAAACAAGGCCTGGGCAGGGGAAAAAAAAATTTAGTGAAAGACGGCCACAATGATCTTCAGACTATTTTCCCCTCACGGTCATGGGCAGTGCAAAGCCATGAGATACATTTCAAAACATGAAGCAGATGTTTACCTAGACAAAGAAGAAAAAACACAGAGCTTAGACTGAGGACGGAGAAAAAGGCCTCGACTCCAGCACTGTCTTCAAAATGTCACGTTTTGCCTGCACTACAATGGAGCCAATTCCCGTTCTTGCACAATGCTGTGGGATGGTCCTATATTTGTTTTGCTTTTCTCTATTCCTCATTGAAAATCCAGAGGCAACGTCTCTCACCACAAATGGACAAAAATAAGGAAACTGACTATAATCCGAAACAGTCTCGTTGTGAAAACAACGAGCGGAAAAATACATTACACACTTAAATGAGATCTGCAAAACAAAACATGAATTATTACCAGCAGTATGTCTCACTTGCAAAAATACATGCATGTAAAGTGATTATAAACGGAAACAACCACAAGCCCCTTTACTGTGAAAATAGCACTCTGCAGGATCCCCTTTTCTAAACAAATGCAGACGCGTACGGACCCTCCAGAGACCCTTGACTCGAAGAAGAAGAGGTAAAGCAAAGAATACAAACAACTAAAACTAAAGAATCTGAAATCTGAGCCATCGTTTCCCTGTCCTAGCTCAGAGAAGCATTTCCCTGTGGCCCTGTGTGACAGCAGAGAGACGCAGAGCTGTAATCTGTCCTGGGGCTGGCAGGCCAGGTCCGAGGCCATGTCGGGAGGCAGCAGAGGTGTGAGAAGAGGAAGCCTCGCTGTGTGTGAGGTTAAGCCCGAGGCCTGTAGTGGCCGTGTGGACGGACTGATAAAAGCCCTGGGGCCACGGCTGTGGCCTCAGCGTTCGGCCACACTTGCCGACACGCCGTGTCATTTAGCCCGCACTGCCGCCTAACTCAACGGCAACTGCTCATTTACAGGGCAGTGCGGGCTACCAGGAAGCTCTCTCTCTCTTTCTCACACACACACACACACACACACACACACACACACACACACAGAACATGGTACTGTATATACACATATGAACACATGCTGTGGTCCATGAGGCAGTTTTGTCTGGCAATTAGCAGAGGACAACGTGGGCTCACATTCATACACAAAGCAGTGTGAAACAGACACAGAATACACACACACACACACACACACACATGTGCGTGCACATACACACACACAGGTTTCCAGGGAAAGCAACTGGGTCACATGAATGACCAGACGGTGGTTTGGGTCTGTTGTCCCGTGGCCAGACATGGTCAGTGTGTCACTCAGAGACAGGAGAAAGGAGAGAGGAAGTGCGGCTACCACAGGTTTGCAAATGCCAGTGATTTGTCTGCACAAACATGAAAAAACACACACACATACTCATGTAGCACTGACAAGATTGTCAGGTTAACAGGACCACAACAAACAGTTCTCACTGACTGCACATTTATCACTTTGCCCGTCAGTTAATTTCTGCGTGAATCTGAAGCAATGTGAATCATTTCCTGTTTTTTCTCAACACTGTGGAAGAAGCAAATAAGTAGCAGAAAAACTAAAAAAGTAACATTGGTATCAAATGACAACTCACACTGCTACTGTAGTAGAAAATGAACCTAGAAAATGAAAAAGTGTGAAAACCACAATCAGGTTAAATCGCTTTGCAGTTTCAGAGGGGGGAGAGGCCACACATGGCCACAAACGCTCAGGTTTCTGTTATTCATCTTTTTTTTTTTCCAGCACAAGGAAGCTCAGGTAAAAATAACTCAAAATTATTGTAAAAGTTAACATTTTCAACCTGAACTGAAAGTTAATATGTGTTCATATTAAGTTGAGTTAAAAATCAATTGATGAAAATCGAGAAAGAAAAACTGACACAGAGGAATAAGGGAGAAGGACCCGAGGTACAGTAAAGTTGAGCTGGCAGTGCTGCTTCTAATGAGACTAAGATTATGATACTATCAAGTGGTAAGTGAGGGTGGAGGTTTTGCAGGCCCAAAACCACCGGTTCTTACAAACACAGATGTGCTGTGAGTCAGACAAACATAAAACTAGCACAAGACATACATAGACATTCAAGAACAACACGCTCACTGTTGTTCAGTAGTCAGACTGACACTTTCCTGTCTCCTAGCAGCGGCTGCAGCCACAGTTACCTCTCATTTTCTTACTCGCACACACTCCTGTCTCTTCTCTTCTCTTGTTTGCGTTAATACTTTTTAATGCCTCTCCAGCTCTTCTGCACTGGCTCCAGCGCCCTCTGCAAACCTCAGTGAGCCACAGTGGTGCAGGCTGCCGCCTAGTTTGAACTCAAAAGAAAATAAAATGTTTCCAAAACTTGAACGACCAATGAAAAGCAAGAGTGAAGACAGCGAGTCAGAGAATGAGAAGCATGGAAAGTACAAGCCCCGAAGCGCAAGAAACCAGAGAAAAAGCAAAGACGATAGCAGGAGAAGGGAGGGAGGGAGGGGAGGGAGGGGAGGGGAGGGAAAGGCCCGGTGACCTCACGTGACATGTGACGTGGGCTCCACCACTCACGGAGAGGAGTGTGTGTGTCTCTCTGTGTGGAGGATGGCGAGGAGGATGCAGATACACTGTGGCTTTTAGCCTGTTACTAGCACTGACGCTCCAGTCAGGCCACCGTCATCGTGGGAGAGAAAGACAGACCACGCTATCAGACTAGCTGGCTAACCTCAGACCTTTAGCCCCCCCCCCCCAGCGTGATAGAGGACCACAAACCCAGCCCTCCTCGCCTGCCTGCTTCCACCAGCCAAAGGCCCCCCTCTCATCTCCAGCCTTGGTGAGTCCACTTCACACCTGAAGACACTGCTGTTGCCTCTGTGTAAAGCCGCTTCTCCCTCTCTCTCTCTCTCTCTCTCTGTCTCTCTCTCTCTCTCTCAACTGCCTTGTCTTTTTCTTTTCTTTCTCCTTCTGACCCTGTTCTCTCTCAGACGTCTCCTGGTGCTGCTGCTAACACATGCTGCCGCTGCTCTCTCTGCAGGCTTGTGGCTTGGGATTCCTGCGGTAGTCACAAACCCTAGATTCTTGGTTGCAAATGGGGCTCTGAGCTCCAGGAGTTTCATCCTCTCTCTTCTCCCTTTCTCGCACTTCACTTCAGCGTTTCAATCTTCCCTTTTCCTCCCCTTCCAAAGGTCGGTGGAGATCGACTGCATCGACGGCTCCTCACCGCTCTGACTTCCCTGACATGGCATCCAACAGCATCTTTGACTCCTTCTCCAGCTACAGCAGCAGTCTACTCAGAGGTGAGTGCTGATCCTCCCCTCTGCCCCCCCCCCCCCCCTCCTCCCTCTTCCACCCCCTCCCTCCCACCTCCATCCATCCCTCTCTCCAGTTATCTTGAATATGCAGCTTCACTACCTGTTTCCTTTTTTTTTTTTTCCTCAAATGTCTTCTTGTTGTGTGTGAATGCATTTATCTCTCTGTCCACACACACACACACACACACACACACACACACACTCACTCAATCACTCACAAAGAACGATCTGATTCGCGCGGTATAGCCCTCATCTAGTTGACTGATATGGCCCTTAAATGCCTTCTCCTCGCCGCTCCTGTGTTTTCTGTAGGCTTGATGGAGTAGGGCCATAATGGGATTCTCACCACAGACATTCATTATCAAGTGAAAGTCGGCGCTCTCACTGCGAGAATACGAGCTCACAGGCTCCATGTGACTGGGCCCTTTACCGGAACACAGCAATACAAAAGAGAGCAAAGAGAAAAAAGAAAAAACAAAACAAAACAAAACATATTAGTGTCTCTCACTCTGCTTTACTTCCAGGAGGTACTTTTGGTCTGTGTGGTGAGGTGAGTGCACTATAGTTGGCGACGCCACACAACAGGCTCAAAAGGAGAGGCCATTTGTTGGCATGGTGATTCCAACGAGGCGGCTTTTGCCCACAAACAAAAAGGAAACTTTTACCTGATTTTAACTGGAATTCTATCTGAGTGTACTCCTCTAAGTAATGATAAACATCAAGTAGACTTAAGTAGGCGGCCAGGGAACTCAGTTGTTCCCACCGTTAGTCACTTAACCACTGAGATGGCCACCGAAAAGGCAGCAGCACAAAACAAAATCTCTGTCCCAATTAAGGCCTCGTTGCTGTGTTAATTAGAGACAGCCAGAGGAGAAGCACTAGCAGCTCCTAATTGTTTGCAGAGTATATCTTAAAATCTCTGGAGCCTCACACACACACACTCATACAGCTAGACAGTCAAAAACACACTCACTACATCTGTGTCTCACATGAGAACAATCCTCTGATATCGTCAGCGGAACCGCAGTGACAGGAGATGATGTTTCAGTGTTCTCACAGCTTCTACAGACACCAAGGCATTTATAGCTTCCTCCTGACAAGACTCACCCCCCCCCCCCCCACCCCCCCATCCTTCTATTCTCTATAACCGCTGGATCTGAATCCCTTTATCTCCTCACCGTTCACAGAGGAGAGTGTCGCCAACTTCAGGTTCACGCTTGCCATTCATCGGGCTTTTGAGTCTGTTCAGCCTCTAACGTAACGTGCGCTCTGGCGTCCGATTTGGATTCTGAACCCTACCGAAGCAGGGATGTGAGACAGTGGGTCAAAGGGGGGAACGAGAGACAAACGATTAAAGCTGTAATCATCCATTGGAAATCATTACTGAACATGCAATATCCTTTTACAATTCATTCTGTCAGGAGGCTGAAACCGAACTGCGAGAGAACAAAGGCCAAGAGTCATTAAATCCTCCGGTTCAATCTGAAAGCATTTCAAATTGGGACTACCTCATGTAAGCAAAATACCCCAGCGGTTAGTTTAACAACTTGCATTACACAGGCAAAGCAATTTGGCAAGTTCTCTTTTTTAGACTCAAATCAAACTGAAATTAAGAGGAACGGTTACAGAGAATCAAGGAGACTGTTAAATGTCTGGCTCCCAGAGCGCTCAATTTAATACGGTGTGACATGAAGCTCATGGAAATACTGGATTCATCTATCCATAGGGCAGGAGACACTAATTCATTTGAAAAAATTGCGCAAAGTGAAAACGCACTTGTGAAAGTTCCTGAAATTCTAAAACCGATTTGTAAATTTCTCATTTAAATCAAGTAATTTTGGCCTTTGGTAAAGCTGCACAATATGGTAAAAATCATATTACAATTATTTTGCCTGATGTTTAAACTGCAATATGATAATTTCAGCATCATAATTTTCATTGTCATTAGAAAAAAGTCATGATTTGATGGGGTCTGCACTAAACAAACATGTTTTTTTTATCATATCTGGGGGGCAAGATATATAGGCCAGGGCATCTGTAGCACTTCATTATAATGCTGTTTTGTCAAGAAAGCGCAATGTGATCTTATTGTTAAGTTATGTTATGTGATATTTCTATTAACTGTAGAGTCCTTACCTTCAATTTGTGTTAAAAATGTGATTCAAAAGAAACAGGGCACTATCACAAATATGAGCACAATACAAACACTAACAGCCTGTGCTGTAGGTGTTCACTCGCTAACATTTGAGCATATCTCTCACTGCAGACAGAGAATACATGTAAGCATGTGATGTGCAACATCAGATGCGCATCGCGTGAGAAGCGAGCGGACGCCTCACCTCAGAAACCTCAGTCCTCTGCTGAAGCTCACACACACACACACACACACAAACGCGCACACACACACGTAAAACATATGACACACACACACCGAGTCACAACGAGAGCAAACAGACAGACAGACAGACAGACAGACAGACAGACAGGGCAGCTGTCGTTCTCATGGTGTCCGACTCTGCATCAAGCGCACGGAAAAGCTACTAACCTGACAGTTAGTGTGCTCAGAGAGAGAGAGAAAGAAAAAGAGATGGAGAGCTTTGCGTCAGCAGGGTGTTAATCTGATGCAGACTCACAGGGCTGCTGCAGTTCACTGATAATAACCACAATGAGGCTACACCTGCTAACCCTCACACAGCAGCAACACTATTTAATCAGAAAGCTGCATTTCTGAGACACTTTTGCGCTTTTCTTTTCTTTTTTTTTTTTTAAAGCAGTAAGCTCCAAAAAAAGCACCGGACTTTCCCCCTGTGAAGCAGAGTTGTATAAACTTTACAGAGTTTTCCGATCCGGACACATTGGCAGCGCATGCATCAGGTGGGGTACCTGGTTTATAGCAGCTGTGATTGGGCCTGTGTGGTGGCTCATATCCTTGGCTCACTTTCTGTCACCGCATTTTCCTCCACTTCGCAGGGCCACTGTGTTCCCGGCTGGCTGTTTTATACAGGGGTCCGTTTTTTTAGAGTGTTACGCTCTTGGGAGCCAGCTCCCTTTGTGGCAGAGAAAAAGGCCCCGGTTTATTAGGGTGGGAATGGTTTTATATGTTTGGCTTATTGCGCTGCATGAATGGAAGTGAGGGCTTGTGTGTGAGAAACGCGCCATGCCTCACCACACTTGTAGCAAGGTTATTTTGGAGGATTCTGGGAGGTGGTCTGGTTTGTTCTACAAGTTTTGAGGAGTGAGAAGCCTGAAAGACTCAGCGTGACACAGAACGCATCAAAAGGAGTCATTCACACGAGATAAAACTCTAATTTTCAAGCTAAGAACCACTGACAAATAAAAAGAAAAAAAAAAAAAAAGGCGCAGGACGGTAGCTCAAAAAAGCAAAAGGCCATAAATTTGATGGAACACATGGCCGGCCTCTGGTGGATTTATTAATAACAAAGTCGTATGGCGAAGAGTTTTTTTCTCCCCTCTTAAATTAACATGCTTGATTGGAGCCCGTTCAAAATCCTGCTGAGCGTGAGGCCCCTGAGTGACGCCAAAACATGAGGACTGGGCTGAAATCTGTAACCAGATATTAAGAGTTTCAATCTTCTAAAGTGAAAGCAAATAATAGAAAACTCATGACAGCCACGGAGCGGTGAAATCCTGTCTCCAATTTAGCATAGTATAATATCTATTTATAAAACTCTGAAGGCATATTGGATAGAGGGAGCGCTCTGGACTTGATTAGGGCTGTAAATGTTTTTTGGAGGTACTTATTTACTTTTTGGTCCGTCTCGCCGTTTTCACCGTCTGTCAACACGGCTTTATGGGGAACACTTTCAGGGGTTGCCAGTAAGATGGCTTCCAGGTAGGGTATGCAGAGGGCTGTGCTGATTATGTGGTCGACTAATCCCAAACCTGCCTCCGCCCCTGTACGTGCATTTCTGGCTCAAACCCCCAAAGCTCGGCGTCGCGTTGGTCAAGGTTAAAGTCGTGCTAAGTGTAGTAGTAAATACAATTTTCTGGTGGTCGGCGAGCAACCACAGAGGCCAGATTCTTTTCAGCCGATCTGATAATATGGATTTAAGCTGTAAAGGTTTCTCTGACGGAGGGGGAGGAAAGGGTTGAGCAGCTTCTTTCAACAAACAGTCCTGTAGCTCTAAACTGAAGGTGTGTCGACTCTGAGGCAGCATCCAGTGAGAGAGGGGGGCGAATCAGATCTGGCAGAAAAAGAACCCTCAGCTTGGTGTCCTTCAAAACTCAGTTCATCCAGAAGTTGGTCTGCATGTAAAACTCTGCGATGTGATGGCGCATGGCAGCTGCGAGAGCGGCGACCTCAGGGAGATGAATGCAGACCACACTCGCTGAGGTCAGGCGGAACAGAAAAAGGAGCGAATGTGCGCTCCAGTCTTTCAGAATAATTAAAGAGCTGCAGTTGAAAATAATTAAATTGAAAGGCCACAAATGTCCAGATATGATGTGAGTGATGTAAGAGGAATTCATAATGTCTAGACCAGCCTCTTTAAAAAAAGCAATCGAAACAGGAACAAACGACATGCCGGCAGGGAAAATATGCAGACTTTTGAAACACGCTTGCGTAATTGGATAACGAGGTGGAAATGATCACAACATAAAAATTCTTTAGCTTGACTTTTTTAAGAAGCCATGCCCATACCGGATGAGGCTCCTCAGTTCCTCTGACTCACTTCTTTATGGTTAATTTGCTCCGCTTATGAGCTGATAATATTTCATATAAACCCTTAAGTTAAAATGATTATGTCCACATCACTGTTATTAGGCGCTTCGTGATCTCATCCATCCCGCACGGCGCACGACTAAATTAAGGAAAAGCCTTTCTCGCAATTTTCTGTTTGTTAATTTTGTTTTAAACCTACGCCCTAAACCACAGCTTATTACATGGTAGGGCTGGGACAGTAGAAAGAAAAAAAAAACCCACCAGTATTATTGTAAGCTAATTTATGTATTATTAACCTAAATTTATGCAGCAATTACGTCGGTGTATGGAATTTGCTTGCAATTTTCAGTCAAGCTGGAAATAGGATAAACAATTCAAAAGTAAAACCTGAAATAAAACGCTGCAGGTTGAGTATGTTTTCAGTAACTGGCTACAATTAGAGAGCTGTGACCTGAGCTTGACTCAGATGAAGAAGACTTATTGTTTAGACCCCTCCCTGTATCGTTTAACAGATGTTGTCAACAACATCCTTTCTGCTGCACCGAGAAGCAGGAAAAGCCAAAAAAAACCAAAAAAAAACCTGTCTGTGACTAAGCACAACGTCGATTGCTGTGCACTTTTGTTTTTAACATTACAGTTGCATTCTAACCCACAAATTACTTTAATGGGCAGGCATGGGTCTGGTCGGCAGCACATAAAATGACTCAAAACTTATGGAGATCCCACATGTTCAGAAACATATCAGCAGAGATCAACTTTTTTTCTTTTTTCTTTTTTTTTTTTTTTTACATTAGATGGAACACAGGAGGAGCAGAGGCTTTTATTTTATCATGTGTGAAAGTTTAGCAAAGATCTGAGGCGCAGAGGAACTCATTCTGTCACCATCAAAGGATTTTAAAGGAATGTTTTTCGCAGACTAAAAAAAAAAAAAAAATCCGTCCTCCAGACTGAATCTTCGCGTCATTATGTGCAACTTTAATCATGCTCAAAACATCCTTATAGCCTATCCCTCTTCCCATAAGCAATAAAGAAAAAACTTAATTACGGTGGAGGAAAAATGCAGATAATGATAGGATGTGAGAGGCTGCAGGCAATGAAATGTTTTCAGATTCTCCATTTTCCCAGATTTCTTTTTTTTTTCTCTCAACTTGTTTACATACAGTTAATTGTCGTTGCTGCAATAAAACATGTTTTTGGGCTGCTTCTTCCCTCCCCTCAAACATAACTTTGACCGCAGGGAATTGATTTTTTTGTGGAGACAGCCTTTCAAAAATGGGATTTCAGTTCTCTCTTTGCCTGTTCATTGGGGAGTACGAATAACTGGCTGTGCTCACTGCATCAGTAATGGGTCACCGAAATGTGCTTTTTCAATTTAGAACTGCAGAGGGGGGATGTAAATTTCAGCATTTAGTCTCATCATTTGTATTTCTACTATGAGATGAGTGAGGGAAGAGTTTGACATTGTGTGAAATAAGCGTACTTGCTTTCTTGTTGAGATTTAGATGAAGGGATTGATACCCCTCTCGTGTCAGTTCAGTATGAAACAGCAGCCAGTTAGCTTAGCTTTGCATAAAGACTGGAAGACAGCTGGCTCTGTCCAATAGTAACACATCTGCCTACCCACTCCACTAAAACTCACTAATTAACACATTCTGTTTGTTTAGTTACTCAAGTGTAAAAATGGCTGGTAGCCTGGTGACCACAAAATGACAACTAGACTATGAGAAGTCACTGCGCCTGGCAAAGAAACATCTGACACATAACCCCCCATAAAAACAAATATTTGCTCAAATTTCGAATTTTGTACCAAGCACTGCTGAGTTTATATTGGCCGTAGTCTTCCTTCTCGTCAATATAATGGAACGAGATGGCAATTGACTTGTGGTGGTTTAAGTGCCAAAAAACTATATTTGAAAAGCTCAACAGCAATGACTCTTTCCAAAATATCATGACCCAGCTACTCGAGATAATCCGCAGCTCTCGTTGTGAGCAGTTTCGTGCTCAAACTATTTTTTCTTTGAACTACACCTGCCAACTGTATCTGTGGGGACAGAGGGAAGCGTATCTGCTCACGTAAGACAGGCTCATAATCGTGACGGTGAGGGACGTGTAGTTCGGTAGAAAGAAAAGAGCTCCGACGTGAAACTGCTCACAACAAGGTCTGTGGATTATCTGGAGCAACTGGGTCACGATTTCTAGAGGGAGATCTAGAAACACTGCTGTCAAGTTTTTCGAATGTGTTGTTCAGTGCTTTGACAGCCACAAGCAGAGTTGCCATGTCGCTCCACCATATTCAAGAAAAGGCAGACATCCCTGTGGCCAATATCTCCAAAACTCAGCAGCTCACATCAAAACAGTCTAGATGGATGAATAACACGACAAGTCGGGGGAAAAAATATGTATTTTTGATTTTGGGGTGAACTGCCCCTTTAAGTCAATTTCTTTTATCAATTAAAAATTCATTACTTGAGTTTGCTTGTTCCGGACCACTCTACATAATCAAAATTCTGGCAGAATTTACAGAGCAGTCTGTTAGCCCTGTATCGCAGCAGGTTTTGCCCTGAAGTAAACTTTAGTGCGCTTGTACTTTCTCTACAGCTGCTCACTTCTGTATTGGCTCAGTAGGAAACACCATGCCTGGGATTCCCCCTCAGCTGTGCAGCAGAAGTGGCCCCTCCATCTCTTCTCCATAGTCTGTCTGCTGTGAGGTCACTCCGTCTGCTACGCATGATCTTCTCACGGTCGCAGACACCACCGTCACGAGCGCAAACAAACAGGGAACTTTATGGTGTGAACACATAAACCGAAACATATAGGCTACATGCGCACACACACACACACACACACACACAGTCCACCACCTGAGTTTTTTTACCCCGTGCTGAGTCAGAGAGGAGCAGTGCATGTCAGCATGATGTCCGTGACGTTTTCCCCACTCTAAATGCTGTCTGACCTCACCGTAATAGCTGGTCAGGACTAACATATGGTCTCCTGATGCCTTAGTCCAGCAGAATTACCCACACGATGACTAAACAGCAGAGGACTTAACTGAAAAACATCAGTGATGGCTTTCTTGATTTTATAAAGTGCCAATTTGTGTGTCGTGCCTTAAAAAAATATTTAACCGACTACTGTGTACTGTGGTTACTCAGAGTACCTATCCAGTGAGCATTCCCTGTGAGATACAATCTTGTTGAGTTTACAGTCCGCATAACCTAGAAAATCTTCAACCATTTCATGTTGCATCAAAGAGATAGACTTCTGCAACTGGAAGTGACGTTTTACAGAATAATATAATTGTTTGCAGTTTTGGCAAAAAGGGGATCATGAACTAAATAGCAATAAAATGACCAGAATAACACAAACAATAAGTTGGTTTTCAACTTATTCACCTTAGTCCAGCAGCCAAAACAATAAGTTGGTTTTCAACTTATTGTTCGGTCCCTCTCAGTTTTCTACGTGTTAGCATGACAGCTAGCTGTGCTATCACTGCCAACCTGGCAGAAAGACGCTTGTGTTAGCAGGGCCTGACGGACTCGAACACAACTTTCCCCCTTTAATCAGTGCGATGACATAAGAGGCAGACGGCGAGCCAGTCATTCAGTCAGTATAGAGTTTGATTAACCTAATCACCAGGCTCCAGGCTACTGATTGGGTTTACAAACGCTCCTTGTCATCGTTGTGTCATTAGCCCGTCGTTAGTCGTGGCCGCCTTGACGTGGAGCAGCGACGTGCCGCGCCTAAACACAGCAATCAGGGGATTAGTGTGCAGTTACAGCAAAGCCTCAGTGGACGCCTGAGGCTCTGAGTCAAAGAGGGGAAAGTCCTGCCTTACTATGCTAGCTCCACGTGGCCAGGGTGCTAACTGTACATGGGCAACGCCACAACTGATTAGCAGTGGGGATGATGAGAGGAAACATTCAGTCACTTCGGACACACGGGTTTCCCCAGTGGTTGGTTTCCTGGACTCCAATTAAGCAAAGTGTTTGACTAAAGCAATGATTTGAATGGAGGGATTCCATTGAAAATACGTTTTAGCCTCCAATTAGGTTTGCTTAATCTAGAACTGGGAATGCAGCCCAAGGACATCACAGACACAGAGTTGCATGCAACACAAGGGACTCTGTGAAGTGGCTGTAGAAAGACTGGTGACATTTGGAGATTATTTTCTTTTGACTTTATTTTGAAATCAATTAGAATGATTGACAATAATCACTTACTGTGCAAAAGATTGGATTTATGAAGAGTGACAATATTATGTGTCTGAGTGCTCTCCTGAGCTCCTTGGCTTGCAGGCTGAGAGTCACCACACCCTTGTTTCCTTATGATGAAAAGCCGTAAGGGCCAGCCGAGTACTTTCCAAGAGTTGTCTCACGTCTGCAGAGGAAAGTGGCACGGACACTTGTCAGGAAACCAGCGCCGGGTTCCTGCTCGAATCTGGTTGGATTCTGCGGTGAGTCAAATGGTGCTTGGGAGGCTGAACCCCTCTGAAGAGGGAAATAAATGTAAATTCAATTTTTGGGGGCTCTTTGAAGTCCATTTGCACTTGAATGAGTGTGACAGAACCTGGAATGACCCCTTTTGAAAGAGTCCCTTAACAGCGATGAAAGGAGTTGAAAAAGGGACAAACACTGATGACAATGGTTGAAAAGTTGGAGACTTGTACATGGTGTGTGTTTGTGGGTGTTCACAAGAGGCTGTGCTTGAATGTGTGTGAGTTGTGTAAGACATGCACAGACAGCACGGATTATTGAGTTTGTCTTCTTAAAACCATTTGAATGTGAATACACAATGGAAAACAATCCGTTTGGCCCAGTGCCTGCCTGGTTGGCAGGGTCCTGTCTGACTTGTGTTTTGCTGGTTGGCATTCATGCCATTCATTTCATACACTACATACCTCACCGTGCTCCTTCACAGCTCCAAGTACCAGGGACCTAGTCTCAAAAATAAAAACATGTGGCTTTTGTTGCAGAGAGGAATGAACAACAGCATTCCATGTGCAACCACATCAAAGGTCCCCCGCGCCAAGGGGCTAAATGAGGGCAGACTGTCCTGCTCGCCCATCCTGACATGACTGCCACTAATTAACCCGAGATCCAGAACTGACACTTAATCTTCATCATTTTTCTTCGCATCTTCACTCTAATCTCCACAGTTTTTTAAATGTGCATGGCTCCTCTTTCGAGAAGGGACAGCCACACAACAAGCACAAAGGGGCATTGTCTGCTGGTGAAAATGTGGTTTACAGGCTCTGTTATAATGGCTTGGTGGTTGCTGGAAGCCATGCGCACTTCCTAATATTTGACTCACATGCGATTTCATTTTGAGAAAAGACTGAGCTATGGAGCTTTGCCTTTGTGTGAGGGGGACGCCTCACAACTTATTTTCTGAGCCGACAGGCCCCCTCCCCGCTCCTCACCCACTCTTCCCCTCTCTGGTGGCGCTACTATATTTGTGTGGGATCTCTAGCGATGGAAGGGTAGACGCAGGCTGCGTTGCCAGTCAAACGTGTTCGGGCTGTCAGACTGAACGGCTTCCAGCGCTGCGATCTGGCTCCTCTCCTCGTCAGTAGGAGCTGTTTGATCTGACAGAGAGACTCCATTAGAGACACAGGGAAGTTCAACTGCTGGGAGGTTGGATGGCTTCAGCAGTCAGAGTAGCAGCCCAGAGAGGAAAAGGTTTGCACACACAGTCTGGTTGCAATCTTGGTGTCTGCGCTGTGTATCTATAAATGTCTCTGAGTATTACTTGTCCTTATACTACAGTAGGTGTGTGTGGTTACACTTTGACGTGCAGCGTAAGAAAGCCCGACTGGGTTGACATATTTTGGGGCTCTGTCGGGCAAAGGGGTGATGACGCAGTGGATAATTATATCATAAATGTGCAGCGCTGCTGAGCTGCAGTGAGGGGGAGAGAGGGAGGGGTAGAGAGGGAGGGGGGGGGGGGGGGGGGGTTCAGGCTGAGGCGGTGAGAAGAGCAAGTAAAACGTGATATCCTCTTGAACACACACCATATCTAACCCTCAGTCTCACGGTGGCGATGACCTCATAAACTTGCGCCGCAGTCTAACAGGTTAGGGTAGACGCTTGTGTCAGCGGTAGACAATGGTTTGATAAATATGCATCGATGGTTCAGCCACAGACCGTCGCTGCACTCCCTACATTTAATGTGGCTTCAACTTCCACTAATCAGGAGGAACTCTGACAAATGACTCAATTCGGGAAGACATAGTAATAGACAAAGTAGTAATTGGGGGATTGGTACTGTAGTGAACCTGGGGGGGATTTCATCACCAGCTTGCACGGTGTGATAGCTGTTAAAAAGGAGCAGGGAGAGTGATTTGATGTGGCTCCTGTGAAAGTTTTGTCTCCTCATCTGTGTGTGGCAGCTGGGCTCTGGCATGGGCTCTGGCACCGGGGCTGTATGGCAGTTAAACCGTCACTGGCAGGAACCGTAAATCTTTTGCAGAAGGTGAATGCAGCACGACAGCAGCACAGGTGTATGTGCGAGTTTGTCGCAGGACAAGAGCTGCTTGTCTGTATGTCTTTGTCTCTCAGCCACACTGAGGAGCAGCCTCCAAAAAGTTTAGCTAGACACATTTGGCAAAGTCAGAGTGAGTCAGGATACTCGTGCGTGTATGTGTGCGGGTGTGTGTGTGTGTGTGTGTGTCTGTAGGGGGTGGGGGTGCTGTCACTTTGGCAACGCAACTGCACATATTGCAGCGATTACCACAGCGGAAAAATGTTTTTCTGCAACATGCAATTACTACAGATTACAGATTGCCGTCCTTGCATCAGAAGCTCTCGCTAGAAAAGGAGAAACACAGTCCGACTGTGTGTGTATGTGGATTTGTGTGTGTGTGTGTGTGTGTGTGTGTCGTTACACACAAATAGACAGACAGACACGGAGACAAAGAAAGATGAGAAATGATTATAGCTCACACTAAAAACCACAACTGAAAAAAATGGGGGAGTTGACGTATTTATGGGACTCATTTAGATTTTAAAAGTTATGCTGACTTCCAGGGGTAAATAAAGACCCTGGAAAAAACACAATCTGTCCTTCAGTGAAATGACGAAAAGTCGAGCGGGGTACTTTTCTCAGGCCTCTGTCTGTCATCATCGATATTATGAAAAACAGGCACTGACGTCCTCGTGAAGTACACAAACCTAAATTCCACCAGTCATATCAATTTTTGGACTTTACATTTTGTTCCAGGTTACAAATCACCATGAATATCAAAAAGCTTACTTCAGGTCACACTAAACAATATAGCCCAAAAGTGGTGCCCCGCAGCAAGGCAGGGCCCTATTTACAAACCCACCAGATCAAAACTCAACCCAAACTGCTCCTATAATAGCACTGGGGCCTTCTGGTGAGCTTACCATCCAATGCTACTTTTAGTGGGTTTCCAAAGAATAAACAGGCATTGGAACCACATCACAGGCTGCTGACTGTCATCGTTGGGTGAGTGTACCCGACGGATGATGTGAGGGCGGAGCGACCGTGACACCGGGGTTTACGGCGAGTTCCCCCCTGCCTGACTCGGGTGTGGTGTGTGCCATTGAACTGCCACTGAAAGGACAGGAACTGGGGGCCTGACCACGTTTAACCCCGAACTCCGATCACAGTGAACTCATCAGAGCGTCTCACTGGGCCTTTTGTGATTTTTTTCAGTTATTGTGAATAGAGGAGTAGTTCTAATATAGTCCTGTTTTCGTTGCATTAAAGAAGGGTGATGTACAATCAGATATGCACACACAAACTAAGCCCCCTCTAGAACGATGGTGGAAGAAGTAGTTTATCTTTATCATCTTTAAGTAAAAGTAACACATCTCCATTACGAAGAAAACTCCTTAATTTTAAAGATATAACAGTTCTGCATTAAAATGTCTAAAAATGACTAGACATTAGTAAAATATTTTGTCACATACATTATCCCTAAGTTCACTCTAGATACTGACGTGTTTCATTTGGTCTCCTGCCACTTTTAATTTCCGGGAGAGAGTCAGAGAGTGCGGATGGTTAAGTTAGCGTGAATAAGACTAAAACATTAACTCGGCCGTGAACAATTCTGTATGAGTAACATAGACAGAATTTGACCATCGCTAGTGGTTGCTTAAAAATAAAGACAACAATTCTCATGATCCCTTGCTACTTACAACTTTTGTAAACTTTTTTGATTGAGAGACCCCTAGTGGCTGAAATGACATACTGTACATTTAAGGTCCTACTAGTAAAAGTGTAAAAGTGCAAGTCTCAATCGCCAAAGTATATAGTACAAAGTATAAAGTATAATAGTAAAGGGTAAAATGTGATGTTACAATAGCACAAATAGAAGAAAGTCATAAAGTCAGCAAATGAATGTCAGCTACAAAGCAATCTCTATGTAGAGTTAGCCAACATTAGCTCACATTAACCACCACAGGCTACTGGTCATACCAGGACCAAGTACAGCTGTAGTAGTTAAACTGAGTGTAATGTACAGACAAATGGTGCTATTGATTGATGGTGAGATCAACTTTTCATTAGTAAGACAAAGACTCTATATTTTTCTTTCAAAAATTACATAGTGTCGCTTTAATGTACCATAAGGACTAAAAATGGTCCCTGTGCAGAAAGGTTTTAATATTAGATTGTTAGGAGTGACGCATTGGTGTGGAAGGAGCATTTTGCTGTTGACTGTCAAGTGAAGCTGGTCTAGACAACTTCATATAGAACATATTTCAGTCATGTGGTTCCCAACCTGATGTTGGTTCCTTCCTCCCCTCCCAGGGTCACAAGATAAATCTGAAGAAAAATTAATACTGCGACACATATTTGTGTACGTTATCAAACAGTTATTTAAATTGGACCATCTGCAAAGTTCACAGGGAAATGTGCCTTTAGTAGGACAAATCATTGATATCTGAAGTCATACATGTTCACAAAGCAACATGTTTGGACACCACTGGTTATCCCTTAATACAATGTTATACTTAATAGACTTACATTATTATTATTTTTTTTTTCAAACTGAAAAGCGACAGGTAACTTTAGCCATCAAATAAATGTAGTGGAGTAAAAAGTACAATGTTTCCTTGGGAAATGCACTGAAATAGAAGTATACAAATGCATAAAATGCCAATTAAAATACTCAGGTAAAGTAAAAGAACTTCAAAACTGTCCTATGTGTGTAAATGTATTTCATTACTTTCCGCCACTGCTCTAGAGAATTGCAGAACATCAAAGTGGCACCACTACCAAACTCATCCCATCATTTATTCAATATGAAATGAAGTGTCGGATACAAATACATGCCTGGTATGTTTGAAAATGAATGTAGTCTTTAAGAAGTCCATTTACATTTAGCAGACAGAAATAAAAACATAGTTGGAGTCGTCCCCCAACAGCCATTACGCTGCTCAATTGATTCCGAGGGCTTTTATAAGCCCTTGGCTCCGCTCTGCACCTTTTATAAAATGTAAGAATATTAAAGATGCATGAGATGAATGTGCTCATTGTCTCCTCTGGTGACTGCCGCGTCTCAACTCATCACGCTTGCATAGTAATTAGCTGCTCGGTTTTGGCGATGTCACCATCCTCTTCATCATTTTTAAGATAATATATACTCTAAACGCCTTCAAGGATCTGGAATTAGGGGCTGACACTCTCATGAGTTACTGGATGTATAAAGTGCTACGAGGGGGAAAATTATAGAAGAAAACTATAGAAATTAAAGTAAAAATAAAGTTGTTTTTTTCTTTAACTAAAACAAAGTCTGAATACACAAGCACATTCCAGTGATCATTAAAACTAACACAGACAGCCCTGGTGGGGAAAAAACAACATACAAATTTATATGATCAAAATTGTTCAATGTGTTTCCTATTTTCTTGTCTGAACATCAAACTGGACAAAAATGACCACCAATTGTGATGTGCTGACATATTATGTAATCAAAATTTGAAGAGAGAATCAGCCATCAGAGAAGTGCGAGCCCAAAACCCAAACAGTCTGTACCCACTCACTGTTGTTTAAAAGTTTCTCCATATACTTGTGTATATAAACACTCCAACGCTAGAATATGATTTGGCTTTGAGGGGCCTGGCACAAATGGCTTTGGTGGCTTACATCATGCTTGGAAGTCTAATCACAGACACTCTTGTCATATCAAGCAGAAAAAGTCCATTTCATAGCGAGCTAAAAAAGAGGGAAAAAAAGAAGGGAAGGGTAAACAAGCTTGGCGTTCCACAGCCACCGCAGAATTCATCATTCATACAAAAAAATACCCTGAGCCCCAAAGTAGAGCTAATTTAATCCGAGAGGAATAAAACTCCATTTCATAGAAGTCGTCCATTCAGAACACTCATATTTCCACGGAGCAGAAACCCCCGGCTGAAATTCGAGCAGACACTTTTCGGAAGGAATGCATTCGGTGGGTTGAGGGCCAAAGCTCGCCCTGTAATTTGTGAATGTACAGAAATGTGTGACCGCCACGGCTCCTCTAAAGATAGAAATCTTTGTCTTATGTCATCGCTGAACCTCAAACTATTTCTAATTGCCCCCATAGCCCCCTTTTCCAAATGAATAGCTACCCATCCAGAGGCTTATGTGTGCATGTCTGAAAATAGCCCGGGAGTTTACACAGGCTAATAGATCATATTCAGGACAAAACAATGAAAAACTTTAAAGGGATCTCCACGTATCTGAGAGTGCCCCCGTCTTCAAAGTGACTTTAAAGTGGCACTGAAGGCTGTGTGGGTGGCATTTAGAGTCAGATATAAGTTTACAGACCCCAAAGGCTTCCCTGGGTTCCTCTGCTAATGGGGCTCATACTCATATTAGCCTTTACAATCTGACTCATTCACACATAAAAACTAAAGTAATGTTGGTTGAAGAGAGGAGGTGAGACTCTGTAGGGACTCCAGGGTACTTAAAACTTGAGGTCTCATTTCGCACTATTTGACTGTTCTTCGTAGCCAACAAACCATTTTCTGATACCACAGGAAACTCATTTCTTTGCTGCGAGCGTTAATTGTGACCCAGTGATGAAGGCGACCTCCCTCAGAGCAGCCATCAGTAAACAATGATGTGATTTCTTAGGATCTATTGCTTTTAATCCTCCGATGGTAAGAATCATATATTCTGAGGCCTATTTGAGGTGGGTGCGGGGGTTTCGCATGTCCTCCGCGACTTGTGTCTTGATTTCAGACTCAACCCACCCGGATCATTAAAAATCGTTCAGGGGCACGGCGGGCTCTGTCCTTGATGCCTGCTGCGGCTGAAACTGTAGAAACTGCATGTTGAAACGCAGAGGTCTAAATGTGACAGGCGCCCGGAGCGCACATTACTTCTGAGTAGGGTACAGCTGGGGTGTGTGGTCACGTATTAATAATGAACTAGGGCAGGAGGATGACTAAAATATCACCGGCATTGTCACTGTCCCAGTCGAGCCGGGCTCAAAAATAGAGGCTGCATGATAGGCGATCTGATTGGAGGCGATTCTGTTGCAGTAACAAAAGAGTCTTTAACATGGGGTTCCCGGACATTTTGAATGAAAAGAAAACACCTAAAATGAAACACACTAAGCGACAGACATTAAGGTATTTCCCTAGGACTCTTGTGAAGGAAGGGCTTCAGAGGATGCCGGGTATGAAAGCGGCTTTGTCCTCAAAATGAAATATTCTTGTTTTCTCTAACTGGCGTAAATTCTAAAGTAAAAAAAGGTGTGATATTTTTTTAATTTGTTGGTAAACCTCTTGACACACCGCACCCCGTTGAACTACTACCCTAGATCACCAATATAACAAGCAACCACAAACAAGGAGTGCCAGAGTGTTACACAAGCTGATAGGTGAACACCTCTGTGACCTGAAAAACCGGAGCTCTAAAAAATTTTTTATTTTTTTTTAGAATAAGAACACAGACATGGAAAATGTTTCATGCTGATTTGATGTTGAGAGATAATATTATGCAGCGCCTTCTTGCAACAGATCCGTCAGATATACAGGTGTGTGCTATAGATAAACGACAGCGTGTATGCATGCTGCATGGTGTGAGGTCTGTGGCCAGGGCTCATCCCACATAAACAGCAATCATAAAAATTAAGATCTAAAAATCCCAATTTCTTGTTATTTCTGTAATTATGAATGATCCGCTTTTCTGTTTGTAACTTTTGATCTTTATCTCCTACAGTCCTCCCTCTCTCTCTCTGTCTGTCTCCGTCTCTCTCTCTCTCTCTGACTGTGGCTTTGGTGGTAATTAAAGGAAAATCTGAAGCCACTCCGATGACTCCTTGCGTCACTTAACTGCACCTAATTTATTCTCACGCAAGTAAACAAGTTTTAAAAAAAAACCGCCACACGCACGCACACAGAGGCGCGCGCGCAAAGGAAAATAAAACGTGTTATTATTAAAATGAATCATCGGCTGATTGGATGCGTTTGAAAAACGCGCTGCAAGGGGGGAAAAAAAAAATCCAGATGGCTTGTTCAGAACCAATTTTACTTTCAATTTCCCGTTTGAATTAAAATCATTGGCCGGGCTATTTTATCATCTTTTGTGAGAGATTTTTTTATTTCAATTTTTTTTTATTCGAGGCTGCAGGGAATTTCTAAATTAATTTCTGCAACAGACGCGTCGCAAAATCTTTAATGTTTATATCCTGATCAATAATCAACCTCGTCAGTGCTCACTAAATCCACCAAGCTGAACCTGTAAACAATAATCTAAGGGGAGAATTTGCTCGTGAGTGTAAATTAAAAGATATAAATCAATAAACACGTGGATTAACTAAATGTTATATTTTGAGACGGATGCGTAAACTCTGGCCCATCACACGACGTCAATGTGCGGTTATTAAAACGAATAAACGTCAGTGTTTTTATAATTGTTTAATTTCTGAATTTTTTTTTGAGATAATTGCGATTCAACCACAAAATTCAAATATAGAGTTAAAAAAATAAATAAATAAAAAAAATCACTAGCGCTTCTTTAACGACTAAAACAGCTCATCCAGAGAATTCGTTAAACTGATGGAAAATTAATGCATCTTTTCCGACTGTCTGCCAGCACAGATAAAAGTTTCCTTTTTCTCTGCAGATGTGAAATGTCTGCCTCAGACCTGCTGAGCTGGCGCCGATTGAAAAGGCAAATGCGCCAACTAGTGTCAGAAAGCAGCATGGCGGCGGGCTCCGCAGGGTGTGCCGCCGTCACTTGATGTTACCCTCCACATTTCAGGTTTCTAATGAATTCAGCCTCTGGCACACACAAACACACACACACACACACAGAGAGAAAGAGAGAGGGAGAGATTACTCTGCTGTGTCGTTTGATGTGTTTGCTTTAATTCTCCAATAAATTCAGCTCAGCCAATTAAAATGATACGGATCTGTCCTACACCCATAATTTCACTTTATGAAAATGTTATATACCGGAGGGAGAAGGTGTGAAGCAGCCAGACATAATAGCTTTTGGTGATGAGCACCTGAGAGTAAAAGCCACACGTCTTTGCGTTATAAATCCTTTCTTAGATGAATTAACAACTGCAGCAGAAATAGGTCGCTGGAGATGCTCTGACGAGATAAAGGTGCACTTTTTACACCTCATCCGCTATTTCATCAATTAAACTGTCTCCCGGTAAGACTAATAATTCAAAATGAGCTCTTGTGAATTATTGTTAATTCCCTCCATTTAAATATCAAAGACATTTAGAGATTCTTTATCTAATTTAAACTGTGCTTTAAGTCCCTGGCTGTCATTTAGAATCAATATATCTCCAAATAATTAATTTTTCACGCAATTCTGTACAAACCACGTGTCCTTTCTTCACACACACAAAAAAAAATAAATTCTTACTGCCTCCCTGCATCGTGTTAACGTGTGTCTATGTGCCGTTTAATAACAGGCGCAGGCAGAGGAGCACAGATATGTATCAATAATTCAGCTCGTGTGTAACAACAGCGCAGCGGGCTGAAGACGGAGCAGCGCAGAGCGTGATTGGTCTGGTGAAAGCCCAACCCAGCAGATTCATTGGTGGAAATCATCTCCACACTCCCAACCACTAAACACTAAAATGACTCGGGTAAAATAATATCGCGGCACTCTGCACTCCTCTCAGCCTCGCGGCTCCTTCTCGCGCCCTGTGCCTCCTGCGCTACAAGGATAACTTTAAAGGAAACTCCACGGGAGCGACGGGGCGCTTCATTTCACACCAGAGCGTCGTTGTTGTTCTTCTTCTTTGGTTGGGGAGGTCCAACGAGGATAAAAAAAAAAAAAAAAAGTTGGAAGAACTTTTACGCAAGAAAAAAAAAGGACTGATGTGTCTCAGCTTCAGTTTGACTTCAGATACATTTAGTTCTGCGCCTTTTTTCAGCGGAGTCTGGTGAGATCCGAAGAGTTTGGCTCTCGAGTCGACTTTGTTTTTATTTTTATTTTTACAAAGTTTAAATCCGAAAAAAAGTCATTCAGCTGGATTGTCTAACTTTGTGCATCACGGCTGGATTACCTGATTCCTGCCAACAGACTGTCACACATCGGCGATAGATTATTTAGGGGATCCATTCATTGATTTGAGATTACAGGGTGAGAGCTCAGATAGTCTGTGGTGTTGATATATCGCGGGCAGTCGGGTGAAACTGTCCATCAAGAGTGCGACAGATAAGAGCGCCGATATAACACAAGCTCAGCACAGTGCGAGACGCTGTGCGTTTTTGCTGAAGCTAGTAAAAAACAAAGAAACCCTGATGTTCCTCAGGCTGACACGTCCTGTGCAGATGATCTAGCACAGCGATCAGACTGTATTGTCTCTATTAAGGTAGCGAGGACTTTTTGTTTTTCACTCACACGTAGCGCGCACTCGCCTCCATCCTCTGCGCTCACACGGTGGACTCCTGAGACCATCCGCGTCTGGAGGAAAAAAAAAAAAAGAGAGACTGAAATCAAACAGTTTTTCTCCCAAAGAGTCCCACTTTTCTGACACGACCCAGTCAGGTGGCACTGACCCAAGCTGTTGTGATGCATATTCCCGTAGAGCCGCCCACCAACAGACGGTTCACGCCGCCCTCCACGTCCTTCCCCTGCAGCAAGATTGGAGACAGCAACGGGGCCATGGCCACCCCGGGGCCCCTCAGGACGAGACCGGACACCAGGAACGTGGTGGACGTCCTGGCGGACCACGCCGGCGAGCTGGTTCGGACCGACAGTCCCAACTTCCTCTGCTCCGTCCTGCCGTCTCACTGGAGGTGCAACAAGACGCTCCCCGTGGCTTTCAAGGCAAGACCCATGACTTCTAATTATCATTTATTAAAGTTTTATTTTAATGACGCACACTGTGGTTTTTATAACTGCGGGGAATGCATGAGAAACGACTTTAAAAACTCATTTAAGAGCGAGCAAAAGGACTTTAACGGGGCAATTTAATTACATTTATTTAGAAATATGAGCGAGTCCTAAATGTTGTGCTTTTCCGTTTCTGCGTGATTCACTTTTTGCAGGATATTAAATTATTATAAGTATAGATGGGCTGTGCTTTTATTGGCTTTAAAACGGAACCAAAAATAAAAACATCCTACATTGGGCCAGAAATGATTAAAGATAAGAGTTCGGAAATTAAAAGGAGTCTGAACAAAGAGATGTGAACCCAAGTTTTTATTATCGTACTCGTCTGTATTATAAACGTTTTTAATTCTTTTAAAATATGTGTGGCTTGTGTCAGTAGAAAGCTTTGCATCGTGGCTTAATAACAGTGACATCGTTGGTAATAGCTGAATATATGTTATTTTAAAATGTCAGTAGTTTACATCTAACTGGTGGCTCTTCTACTTAATGAAATCTCGCAGCTCTTCAGTTTACATGTTGATTTATTGTTGACATGGTGCTGAAATTGTGGACATATTCCTGCTCATTATTATGGGATCCGGATGCGGTTTTACGCGCAGCAGTGTGTACATTTTGGTTTGGTGACCCAGAGTGACCGCCGGCTTTTCTTTTTCTCCTCTCCTCTCCTCCGTGTGCGTGCAGGTTGTGGCTCTCGGTGATGTCCCCGACGGGACTCTGGTCACCGTGATGGCCGGAAACGACGAGAACTACTCGGCCGAGCTGAGGAACGCCTCAGCCGTGATGAAGAACCAGGTGGCCCGCTTCAACGACCTGCGCTTCGTGGGCAGGAGCGGACGCGGTGAGTTGAAATCCTTACACACACACACACACACACACACACACACACACACACACACACACACACACACACACACACGGAGGCCTGCACACACACACATACAGTGAGAGAGAAGACTGCTTGTGATGACATTTGCAGCACCGTTTGGAAACGCGCTCATCATAAAATAATGGATCACATTTCTGCCTCCAAGTGGAATAACGACTGACAACTGACAGCATGTTATTATTTTTAGTTAATATGAACAATTACTAAACGTCTCGGTCACCAAATATGTTGCACAGGCGCACATAAAGGAAACGCTGACCCATTCAAATTCAGGCTTTTAAAAAAAAATATTTTTCTCTGAAGTTCGGCCTGTTGTCCATTACAAAAGATAAAAAAAAAAAGAAAAAAAAAAGAAAAGAAAGAAAAAAAAAAACTGCAGATCTGGAAACATTTAGGTGTGGGTACGAAGGGTGCCCACAATGTGCCAACTGACGTCCGCGGGTGTCATCCGAAACATCTGGCCTGCGTCACGGTGAGCAGTTGCGATGTGTGACTGTAATTTTCTTAATCCAAGAGAATACACATAATTATCCACGTGGTGTGTCAGTCTGAGGGGCGCATGAATAAACCAACCTCGCGATTCGTGTCCCGGGGCAATTAGTCAAACAACCCACGCCGCCTAAAAGCTTAAAGGTTAATGCATAGTATTATGGGTATTGGGTTTAACCCTCTGGGGTCTGGGGTATAATTGGCCGTTTTTGACCATTTTTGATTTTACCATTATATTTCACCTTAAAAACAATTTACCTTGCCTTGTTTGGTGTCATTCTTTTCACCACAACCTCACATGTGTGACTGTACAGTTATATTTTCATTTTGACATACTGTATTAACACAATGGACCTAAAATCACAAAAAAACATAAAATCCGAGTAGGAAAAAGTTAGTTTTTTTACTGTGAAAACCACAAATATGCTCAACGAACCATTTTTATTACTTATAATGCAAATATAAATTGTTATTTGCTAAATCTGTGCATAAGTTTTTGAAATTTACAAAGTTATATGTAACTATTTACATTTAAATGCAGCCAACACCCCAGGCTCAGGTCTGCCTGAGCTCCTCCAGCTCAATGAAAAGCTGCACTGCCTGCTCCACATTCGGCACTCTCCTTGTTGTTTTGACTCATTAAACACAAAAACGACTCCACTACACACTAAACACACTACATAACACAGTAACTATGCACTCCAAACACGCTAAACGTCACAAATCTCCCAACTCTCAAAACTCGCGTTCTCTGTCGCTGCCTCTCTGACTGGCACTGCTGCTTTCACTTTTCCGCCCCGTCCCTTCTAAATCTTCCCCCCTCCCTTAGCAACCAAATCACGTGATTTGCCATGTAATTTTGTGATTGGCTGGTGTGGTGCCTTTTTCCACCAATAGGAACATGTTTTTTTTGCTTGCACTTCCTGCTTGCGGACACGTTCGTGAGGAAAGTCCGATCTCTTTTCCGTCTCTTCCTGCACCAAACGCGCAGCAAACGTGACGGCAACACTAGCGAAAAAGTGTGGCGTACATAATACATCGTAACTCCGGTTTTACTTGGCCTATCAACACGATTTAAAAACTGGCATATAGTTTGAAGGTTGCTCTAACATATAGAGTCAGAACAGAGACGCAGAGAGGCTCCGTCTCGCTGCTACGTCATCTGAAATTAGTCACGTGATTTTGACGCGCCGGCGCGTCAATCGACCTCAGAGGGTTAATTGCTGTTATAATAATGCAAACGATCTGACTCTGAGCTGGATGTCAATGCAGAGGCCGGCTGAGCGAATCCTGTGCAAAAAAAAAAAAATAATGATCACAAAAATCTCTCATCCCTCTCAGAGGCTTTTCCGGCCTCCTGTCGGCCTTTTATGTTTCCTTTTCATGATAATTTTATTTATTTATTTATTTATTTAAATCTGTCATCAATGAATGGGTAAATGCGTCTCGTCTCCAAATTAAAAAAAAAAGTAGTCTAATACCTTTCATTTCTGTGGTCAATTATCCCACCAGAGAATTCTTCCTTTTTCCTCCCACGCAGTCTCTTTTTAACAAGAGATGCCTTTTCTCAGAGGCGGGGACGAGCACCGGACAGCGCTGCACGATGCACATGGGAGCAAGATCCTGCCTTGTTGAACAATAAACGATCGCTGTAAGCGCTTTCGGACAATCTGGAACGCATTCTCTCAATAATTTAAATCATACCCGCGGCCAGGCCATCAAAAGAGGTGGTCTCGGCCTTTTTTTTTTTTTTTTCTCTTTTTTCCATCAATTCAAAAAGAAATCAAAGACAAAAGCCAGCGATGATTCGAAGTCGAACAAACGAGGTATTGTTGCAAATAAAGGGGGGGGGGGTCATGTATAAAATATAAAATTCTTCCATAAATTTCCCCGACATGTTGTTGTGCTGCAGGAAAGAGCTTCACCCTGACCATCACGGTGTTCACCGGCCCGCCGCAGGTCGCCACCTACCACCGCGCCATCAAAGTCACAGTGGATGGACCCCGAGAACCGCGCAGTGAGTACACGCACGCACGCAAAAACCTACGCACGCACACACGCGCACGCACTCACACACCCACACACACACGTTGTTGTTGTTAGTGCATTGCGGTGTGAATGTTGCAGTGCCACCCAGTCAGAAGCACAACTCTCTGGTTGTGAAAGTGGTGGGTGTCAGTATCTCTACATGCTAAAACAACTGCATGACTCATATGCAGATGGTGTATGACAGTCTGACACTGAGCTTATCTGATGGTGTGTGCGTGTGTGTGTGTGTGTGTGTGTGTGTATAGGTAGAAAATCTGTTCACACGACCTCATATGCGCAAAAAACTTGGTTTCCACTAGAATTATTTTGGGGTTACGATTCGGTTTTGGGGTTAAGATTAGAATTAAGACTAGGCTGAGGTTTGGGTTAGGCATGTAGTGGTTATGGTAAGCCTCCAGAGAGTGAATGTAGGGCAGTGCATTGTCCTCACAAGTATAGTAGCATGTTGGAGTGTGTGTGTGTGTGTGTGTGTGTGTGTGTGTGTGTGTGTGTGAGTGTGTGCAGCAGGGGCACAGGGAAAGGCCCAGTCAGAGGAAACTGTAAAGCATATTAAGGCATAACCCAAGACCACTAAGAGGAGCTGAGTGAGTCTCCAAGCCGCAGGTGGCTCAGCTCAGTCGACCTCCCTCCCTCCTCTTCCTCCTCCTCCTCCTCACCCGCCCCTCACCCCTACCTTCCCCGCCGCTGGTCAGAAGGCCCGTACCTGACCGACCACATAAGTGCCTCGTTGATTTAACACAGGGCAGACTCCGGCCACTGTTAGGCCTGGCAGGGAGGCCCCAGCGCGCTAAAGCTGTTAGCGCCGCCGTTCAGCCACAGCTACGTCCTCGTGTGGTTTAATGCTGCTGCTGTGAGGGATGGTGGCGAGTAGAGTTACTCGGATGAGTCAGGGGCTGAGGGCTGCTGCACGCATTTACGATTTCTTTTTTTTCCTGTGAGCTCAAGGTAGGATCGACGAGATGGGTAGGGTTTCATGGCGTACCTTTCGGAGGGATCGTGTTTTTAACAGTGGATAGCCGTGGCTTGTGTTCATGTCTGTGAAGGGGATAGGGTGGATTTAGCCTAGTCAAAACAGAGAACAGCACAGGGAAGAAAGAGTGGTAGCAAGTGCCACATGAGGGGCACACAGAGAGGGGGCATCGTCACCCCCACCTGCCAGGCTGAACACTATTTGCAGAGGCATTAAAGAGACTGCAAAGAAGGGAGGGACTAGATAATAATAAGCACTCTGTATGTGTGTGTGTGTATGTGTGTATGTAGTATGGGGGGGGTTTCATTTGATTGTCTTCAGTTAAAAGAAAAAAAAAAAACTGCTTAACTTGCGTGTCTGCATAAATGCATTCTCATGGGCATCTGTGAGCGTCTCGGCTTGAAATAACTATGTACATTAAGGCCGTCTCCTGTCTGTCTGTCAACATGTCAGGGCTCCGGCTGAGGCGTCAGAGTGGCCGTGCTACTTTTACACCGGCGCTGGGTGCTATAAAGTGACACTGTTTAATATAGGGCAAGGGGAATTTAGAGCTCAGTTCAACTCTGTTACCCGGTGCTGAGAGGGAATTCACAGAACGACAGAAAATAAACTTCTGCAAAGGCTGATGCAAAAAAAAAAAAAAAGGGGAAAAAAATCTGAATATGATTTCAATATTTTCTGACTAGAATCTCCTTCAGCTCAACCCACCGTGGAACCAGAGATCGTTTGATTCGTGCAAATGTGTGAGACGGCTGAAATAGAGCTGATCTGAAATACGAATAATTAGCCCAGTGAAAACAGACCAGGATATTCAAACAGCTGATCGCACAAATGCAGCACATTTATATTGTTGTTGTTGTTCATCACATATTGGTCTTGTATATTGTCATATCGGAGGCTGAGACGAGTTCGGCGTATTGAACGACTGGAAATAGAAATCTCTGGCTGGATGAGATCAAAGACCTCTCATAGTTGAACAAAAAGCACATTCTGGTTGTATAATATCAGTAAGGCTCCCGCACAGTCACGGCACAGGAACACACACTGCCATTCAGACATTATTAGGGCCATAAAAATAATGAGATTCTTCTTTAACCACAAGGCACCACATTATATCGGCTGTCCGACGTTTTAGCGCCGAGGCAGAGAGGCGCTTTTGCCAACACATAAAACTAACAGCATTTTTTCATTACAAATCTCATCCTCGCAGACGGTTATATATTCCAGCACTGCTTTGATCCCGCTTTTTTATCAACGCTGCACCGTGTCGCTCGTACATTTCAGCTTTATCATTCATAGAGTGCGGACAGCCCGAAGCCAGACTTGGCCGTGCTGCGCTCACCTGTCCGCAGGGCTGGCAGGCTGCAGGGCCGGCCTGCACACGGCTTTACAGGCTGTTTGCGCAGGGCCTGCATTTGCATGGCTGCCAGCCGAGCCGCAGCAGGAGTTGGCACAGACGGGGAGGAGGTTTTTATTAATGTTTGCTGATATAGTCGGGAGAACCTGACGGACAGGACTGCAGTGGTGCCTCGCCTGCGGCAATGTAACAAAGAAAAACGTCAATGCCTTCTGAAAACACACGATCAGTAAGTGTGTAGACACACGGGCACAAATGTGTACGCTGAATTTTTTTTTCTCACATGCCCGCATACGCACAGACACGCAGACACACACGGACAGCATTCAGTCCCTGAACAGACAGCAGCCTCAACGTTCAGCTCAGTATTTTTGTCTCCCTCGCTGCTGGTTTCCTCATCACACATCCGGCGTTCGTCATCAAACCCCCCCTCCCCCAATCTAGCCGTCATACTATATTATCAAACTTCTGCTGAGGCCAAACTGGAAGCACAACTGTTGCAACAGAAAACTCTGCGTGCACTGCTGTGTGAGGAGCTGCTTTGACAACAACGAGAGAGAGAGCGCGCCGAGCTTAAAAAGAAGAAGACGCACAAAAAGGAAAGCAGATGACCTAAGTGTGGAGACCCTCCCTTTTTGTCACAGCCACCAGATGCCTCTGCATCACCCAATGCACCCTGCAGGGTTATTCTCACCAGTTCATACCACAACTATATTTTTGGTGCCCTTCTCACCGCCTCACTTATATATGACATCAGCCGCTACTTATTTACCCACGGGGGAGGGGCCGCCTGTATTTCTGTATCTCTCGAACCTGAAATGAATCAGTCCCCAGGAAGAAAAGATGAACTCAGCCCAGGTCAGCCGCGGTCAGAGAGATTAAAAAAAGGCCCGGAAGTGTTTGAGCTTGTGAAATTCTGAAATAATTCTGTGTCTTTTTTTAAGCGCTGAAAAAAAATGTATTAGCTTGACAGCATTTGAACATGTCAGTAAACCTTTTTCATTTCAAAAGTTTAGGAATCTGTAGAAAAAATATATCAGTTACAGATGTGTGGAAAAGGTCCAAAGATAGCATAAAAAAAAAAAACTGAGAATGAGCGAATACAGTTTCATGCATGACTGATTTTGAGATTGAAGTTGAAAAAAAAAAAAAAAGATTTGTGAAATGTGAGAGGATATTTAAAGCTGTTATCTGCGTGTGAAAATCAGCACTCAAAGGCCTGTCTGTTTGATGCTGAAGTCACAAGAGCTTTCACTCTTTATTAATTGCCAACTATTTTGATAATCAATTTTCAAGCAAAAAATGTCAAACATTTGCTGGTTTCAGTTTCTTAAATGTGAGGTTTTTCTGCTTTTCCTTTTCATGTATAGTATAAAGTATTGGGGTTTTGGACTGTTAGTTGGACCAAAGAAGCAATTTGATGAGAATTTTTCTTTTTCTTTTCTTTTTTTTTTACATTTAATAGACTACATCTTTAGTTGATTAAAGGTGCAGCTTGTAGTTTTGGGGAAGATATTTTAATCAGAAGAGAAACCGAATTATTATTATTTTTTTTTGTCTTATCAAACTAAATAAGCAAAACTGTTTTTGTTTTCATGACTGAATAACACAAGTAAACAAACTGTGCTTAAAGGACAACACAATTTCATACCATTTGATTTTGTTTATATTTGGCGGACCCCGCCACCTTCCAAGCTTCAAACAGTGTTCTGGGGACTTATTTTCCTCTGCGACCAGCTTGTTTATTCAGTCATGGAGTTTATATTATTACATAGAGCCCCTTTAACCCTGAAAATAATCAGATTAAGATTAGATTCGATGTTCATAAAAGGTAACAATGGTGACAAAATTTACAGCTGAACCTGACTGAAACATCATGTAGACAAATCAGCATGTGGTTCTTTTCTGGTAGATGTTTATTCTATTTTTTTTTTTTTTTCCTAACATTTTAATTTTTTTTTCCCAGCCAGAGGTCTGAGTTACAGGGAGACAGTACAGGGACAGTTGTTTGCTGAATGTCGAAGATGTGGAAGCCTGTTGCCTCAGTGAAGTCAAAGTGGCAATTTGTATGCAGGGGAAACGACAGGCATGAATACACCCTAACCGCTAACACAATTATCCAGCGTACATGCAATACCAGCATATGCTCAGATAGAGCTCACACACCTTCCCACCCATGGGCCCACGCATCTACCGAAATCACACAAGTGCTGTCGTGTTTTGTTGCCTCTGTTTACTCGGCTGGGTGTGTTCATCACACGACTACAGGAGGAGAATGGCGGGCGTGGGGGCGGCAGAGTTGGGGCGGCTGAGGTGGAGGGGGGGACGGCTGTGCATGTTGGAGTTGGCGGGTCGAGTCTATTTGCATTTGGCACACAGACTGTTCAAAGTATGCAAATAGACAAACAATGACATTTGCTGTGTTATTTTTCCTGTGATATTGCAGTCTCTCTGTAAAGTCAACAAAGAGATGAGCATGTGTGTTGTCGCGCCGGCTTGTGCGCGTGCTGGCTTCATGCACCTGCCAGGTGCGTCCATCTTTTTAAGTCGGCCCCCCAACGGGCCACGCCCATGCTCCACAAATCACATGAAAGGCTCGCCCTCGCTGCGAATTGCTCTCTCAAAGGCAACTTTGATGTCTGAAAATGGAGATGGGGTGTCTTTGAAAGAAAGGCCTACAGGTGTATCAGTGCCAGGGGAGGGGAAAAAACAGTGGCACGTCTGATGCCGGGTGCTTTCCTGACTTCTAATAGCTCGCTGTGACTCCCATATGTATAACCTAAAGACATAGTGGTTTATGCACACCATCGCATACACACACGCGCGCACACACAACTCATGACTGACTAGTTTATGATTTGGTAGAAAAGATATTCTGGTTTAATACCGCTTTAAACAGATGGGAGAAAGATTTCATGACTTCTTAGGAAAATGACGCGCTGTGGCGTCTGTAGCGACTTGTTGCCGTCGACTGTGGTGTTCCTCTCCCCCGGGGTCACTCAAGACGCGTCATACTTGGCTTCAGTGATTAGAAGTAGAGCAAATATTGGCCAACTGATAAATCCACTGGAATGCAGCAGTGCATACTGACTAGGTTTTGGACTGATTTCAGAGAGGGACTTGTGTGTCGGTACAAAACAGTCTGAGGCTTGTGACGGGAGGGCGCATGTCATGAGGACAGTTTCCTCTGGTAGTCTTGCAAGATGTCTGTGCATTAGAGACAGCCGATCATGCTCAATTATTAATCATTTTGTAAGACATTTTCAGGAGTTTTAAAGTTAGATGTGGACGAGGTCATCGGAGCCATTAAAGCGTGATGGGACAGACATGAAAGCATCTGTAATATAATCAAATGTTGTTGTGGGAGAGTAAATAAAGGACTGAAATGGAAGCTCTTTGACCACTGTTGCCACCTTAACCACATCTAGAAGCTTTAAGGCCAACTCCCTTTGAGGGCTGCACGCACAAACACATACACACACACACACAAATGTACACACAGCTGCTGGTAATCCTACTTAGGCTTTTGTACTTAGGCTTTCCTGTGAAAGCGGAGCTAATTAGTCTAAATACCTCAACTAAACTGAGATGTAAACAAAGAAAATGTACCTATTAGTCTATTACTGGCACTTTTCTTCTTTCCTCACTGCCTCTGTTTGCTCTTGAACATGCTGCTGCAGCGTCAATGCCCCGAGTTTGTGCTGAAAAACAGGAAAAAAGAAGAACATTGTCTAACATTTTCAAACAGCGCGACGTCTCCTCCTTGGGCCAGTTGATGACTGTTGGAGACACGCACAATGGCCCCGGGGCGAGATGCCCTTTCTTTTTTCCACTCAGACAAAAATTTCCACCCCATATTTGCTGACGCCAGATAGAGCAGCAGGACGGCACTAGCAACTACCGAATTATTTACAGAGGCCCCAGACAGCGCTTTTAATTCTCTTTGATGATGCAACTAGAGGACGTTTTCTCAGAATTGCTGACAAGCTCAGCCAACCCCTTTCCACCTACTCTCCCTACACACTCCCTTCTAAACTCACCGGCCAAGCGCCTTTCCTGTTTACCTACCTATGAGGGGAAGTAAAATGCCCACTCTGTGTGTGCTCACTCTTCCTTATTTACACTGACCCATACGGGCGGGAGCCATTACAACCTTTCAGCTGTAATTCAATAAAAGTTCCGTTCTGCATTTAGAAAAATAAATGGCCCATGAGTGGAGGAATATTTTCTCCCCCGCTGCATTATGACAATAAACCGTTTTCTGTGTGTTGGGGCAGTTGGTGACCGGAGTGGAGTTGGGGGTGGGGGTGGGGGGCAGATTGTGGGAAGAAGGCACCTGCTGGTTACTGGAAATGACGCTGTGTACCGCCGGCCTGCGGTTTCGTTGGATATTTATTTCTCCTGGGTCTTAATGGTTAGGAACAGTGAGCAAATAATAGGTGTAGCAAGATCTTTCTTTTGCTTCCAAGAGCGGAGAAGGTTGTAATCCTCTGGGTAAACACAGAGGTAAAGCCTTGGCTCGTCCAAAATAGGCAGAATACATCTCAGAAAAGGAGAGGTCAACCTACTGCAGCAGTCCACTGACACGATTAATCAAGAGACAGGACTGAAAGTGAACTATGTGCATGCCTACACGGTGGAAAATTCACACATATGACATTTCACACATCTACTTTTGACCCACCTGGAATATGAATTGTCATTCTGTGGAACTGTGCGTGTTTAGGGGCAAATGCACACTTGTTGCACATCTTTGTGTGTGACCTAGTATGCACGGAGGTGTGAACGCGAAGCCGTTTGACACATCTGCTGGCGTCGCATTGATGTATGTGACAGCGGCAGCTTGCTTTCCTTTCCCACAGCCTCACAAGGCCCCCACCTTTCCCCCAGCACCTCGCTGCTCAGAACAACCTGACTACCATGTACACACACACAGGCACGCACAACAACCCCATTCAACATTAGGAGCTAAAATAACACACTCAAAGCAGCTTATTGCTTTAATATGATCTGTCACCGGAGCCAAATAGGCCTTCTGTGCTCGGCAAGGCCAGCAGCAGCAGCAGCAGCACTGAAATCTACACAGTTTGCAGGCAAGCAGCCAAAAAGGGCTGAAAAACAGCCCTGCTCGTATCAACCCCAACACGCCTCAGCTCCAGTGTAAAAGACAGTTACACACACACACACACACACACACACACACACACACACACACACACACACACACACACACAGTATGGAATGGTGGGACAAAAGAGGGATGATTGCTCTCAGCGTGCTATGGGCCTGGTTGTATTGTTGGAGAATCCGGGTGCATTGGGCCTTATTTTGTTACCCCTCCACTCGATCAGCCTGCCTCAACCTGCCTCGCTGTAGGGCTGTCCTTGTGTGGTACTGCTTCTGTTCCACACACACACACACACACACACACACACACACGCAAACAGCTTTATCCCCTTATCAGAAAAGGAAGGCTGCGCTCTTTGCTCAAACAGTCTCATGTAGCAACTTCCGCTGTGAGCAGCTTGTTTTCAGGCCTGCAAGGGGGATTTTCACACCGCTCATGTCCCCAGAGAGACGCTGAAGCATCTGCCTGAGGGACCAGACGATCTCCCCAGCTGTGGTCAGAGAGGGTGAACTACACATAAGTGTGCCAAAACTTTTGCTGACCTCTTCCTTAGAGCTTAGATGAAACTCGCAAAGCCCCCCTCGCCGCTGGATTTCGCGCCGTCATATTTGGTCCCAAGAACTCAAAAGTCTGTGCATTCAATCCATTGTAATGATAGAGTTATACAACTTAATGTATTCATCCTGAAACTGTTGCGAGAGTGTTATGTAAATTAATTTAAGGCAGTGTGATGTCTGCGTGCAGCTAGCGTCGACTCATTTAGGCCCAGACGAGACAGCCACAATCACCAGCCAAGGGTAACCCACATCCTTCAGGGTCAGCCTCAAACAAGATCTTTGATTCATCCCCACTGTCAATACCCCCACTGTGTGATTGGTGGCCTTGGAAAACAAAAGTGCCAAGCAGCACTGCTGCAGAGATGCTTTTTTTGAGCTGCGTTTGGATGTCGGTAAAAGAACTAAAAGGGAAGTATAAGAAAGAGCGGTGGAAAGAAGCAGGGTGGGGACGACAACGTATGGGGGTTCAGGTCTGCTAGAGAGGAGGAACAGGAAGACAGGTGTACAAGGCTTTGCTCAACAGATGTTGAAACGTCCCCAGTGTCTGCTGAGGGCAAACGGAAGTTTGCTCGCAGGCAAGTAGGCCTCGCTGCGACATGTGTTCAACTGTCGCCCCACATCTCACTGCAGGGTTCAAAAGTTGGACAAGGATGCTGCTCCTGTGTTTTTTTCACACTCAATTCACACCATGTTAAATCATTAAGCACGAGCTTACCGTAGCTAGATTTTATTTCTGTTTTAAGTTGTGTTTTTTAAGACAACAAGCACAACACAAAAAATAACCTCTGCTATAAGATGGAATCACAGTAATGTTCATACGAGAATCACAAAAGCTTCTTACATTTTTGTGCAATCCTATAGCATACTTACATAGACTCTACAGTCCAGACATAGTTTTAAGTGCGATACCTGCTCTCCAAATCAATTCTAGCCTGTTATCAGGGGCCTATCAAGTCCATTTATACGTCGAATACAAATATTTACACTTCAGATATATTCAGTGCAGACTTGGGCCGGGGCCAAAGCACGTATTGCCCTTTGCCGTCCAGATAGAGTTTCACTTTGCCCCTGAAAAGCGCCCAGCCCTTGAAAAAGAGCTTGTGTTTAATGTGTCTCCTTTTGGACGGGAACATATGTTTCTTTCTTTCAATGGAGACAGGGACAGACATACAGAGCGAAAGAGAGGAGAAGCAGAGAAATAGTGGGGGATGGAGGAAGGAAACAGGTCGTATTGGGTGATCGTTCAGCTGTGGTGCTGGTGTTTAAGGCCTGGCTGTCACCTCACTGAGCAAACACTGTCTCTGTGTTGAGCAGATATAGGCAACGTGGAGGCAAAACTCGGGGGCGTTTGCTGTTCTTAGAGCATCGGGTGCAACCTCATGAGAAGTAACTTCACACTTCGTCACATCGCTCAGAGCTCGAACCTGTCTCCATGCGCTTTATAGCACGAGGGCAAAAGAGCAAAGGCAATATCTCAGGTTATTCTGCAGCTATCAGGAAATAAAAAAAAAAAGACACACACACACACATACATGCACGCACAAAACAAAGCAAGGCTGAGAGCGGCACACCCATGTCTTCAAAACAAAGCCGTAGTCTTTCAGTGCAATCGTTAATACCAGACATTTTATATCATGCATTTTATTTGTTCTTCACAGACTTCCATAATGCTTTCAGATGATTCAACCGCCACTCTGAGAGGAGGCTAGTAAATCTACAGCCCTTAGCATCCATTTCGGATCAGGGTGCGTATTGAGCGCTGCTGTTTAGGCCTCATGTGTGCATTGGCCCCCATCTCCCAGCTCTATCTTGTGGTTATGATATCATAGAGAGAAAAACAACGGCATTCTCTCCTAAGTGCACCCTGACACATTAAATATTCATCCGACCACAGAAACCCCTCTGAAATGGGGCCGACGTGGAGTGCCGGCACCCCTCTGGCCCCCGGCACTGCAGAGTAGAAGTCAAATGTTGGCGGTCGGAGCAGACACACTGTGGCTACAGGCCGGGTCAACTGGCCAAAGAGAGCGCGTTAACACGAGGTTTAACCGGAAGATACAGGTCGAGTCTCTAGTGTGTTCTCGCGGAGAGTTTTCAAAACTTTCTGGCAGTGAGTGATGTTGTTTTCTTCCACAAAGAATCAACATGCCGAGGTGATATACCGTTTAAAGGAGGGATTTTACGTAATTAATTAATCAACCCTGTATGAAATTAATGCAATTGAGATCAAAACTGTATTTTTTATGAGGAAAAAATAAAAAGAAACATCTATCTAATAATCTGAAAGAGTACTGAAAGCAAAAAAGCTTGCTTCTTTAGTAGTTACAGCTAAAAATCCAAACAATCTGCCTTAAAATGGATGACAGCAGCATGTCTGCATGTGCTGCCCTCCTGATTTGCTTATTTTAAGTATCCAAGAGACAAAGACAGAGAGAAAAAAACAACACAGGAGAAAAGCAAAAGGAAAGTGTTGGGCTGCCTCCTCATTGATTAGTGGTGTTAACAGCAACAGTGGGGCCCGGGTTAATAAGCTCCAGGCCTCGTTTTAATCAATCTCTCCCCAAAAAATCACTCTCTCGCAGCCCACTAAAGCCCCTACTGGAAGCTCCACACAGTGTGTCGCCAAACGCGGCGTGTCCCTGCCAACTGGAACCGGGCCAAGGGATCCGCAGCTCGGCTCAAGAAGTGTGTGTTTGTGGGCGGCTGAATGATCACTTTCATCCCTAAAGAGCCGGCCAATTCAACCTAGACCACCGTTGGCCACAGAAAAACTGACCAATTATAATTTTTTTCCCCCCTGCTCGTCTGTCTTTTTTTTCCAACCAGAGAGCGACGGGATGTATCATTTCCCTGACCTCAGCCGTTTGAGGTGGTGTAAATCTCTTAATAACTACACAAGGACACATATAGCGGCTATATTTGGAGGGCTGCTTCCCCTGGCCGCCCCTGCTCTGGCCTGGAACAGACAGTAGCCGCAGTGTCTATGTGGGTGATGGAGCCCGGACCTGGCGTTGTGTGTGTGTGTGTGTGTGTGTGTGTGTGTGTGTGTGTGTGTGTGTGAGTGAGAGAGAGAGAAGGATAGAGTGAGAACAACCTTCATTCCTTCCATCACAGTTTAAAGAGTGTGAGTGTGAATAAAAACGATATCAGAGAGTGTGCGTCTGTGTGTGTCCTCCCAGGATATGTTTCTGAGTAACGGCACGGAGCAAATTGGTGGGCCAGTGGGTGGAATCACACACACACACACACACACACACAAACACACGCTGTTCCTTTCCTTTGGCGTCCAACGTCCTAATGCTCTGGAAAACAAACAGCTGGAGAGCAGCAACAGAACTGCTGTCTCTGCTCAGACAGATTAGTCATGACTGAGTCTTTCTCACACACATAAAGTGCAACGTAACTGCTGATCAGCGGGTGTGAGTAAAAAGAAAAAGTACAGCAAAGACTGAACTGCGTTCAGACATCATGTCTGTGCATCAATCTGAGCCTTTGTGTGTCTGCATGTGTGTGTGTTGGGGCCCGTCAATGTTAGATATTTCTATACAGTTCGTAAAGAGAGGATGGAGGGGAGGCAGCGGGCACAAACAAATGGACAGAGCGGTAAACGAAAGGAAACTTTACCCATGGGTCAGCCTCCGAGGGAAGATATATTGCCCATGGGTCAGTGGAGAGAAAGGACGGGCAAAATCCATATTGGTCCGTCTGCCTTGCCCCCTTTATATAGTGATAAAATATTCAAATCCAGCCATTACTTCACATTAGGCTACTCTGCAGAGATGCCACGGAGAAAACCACAGAATGTATACATGCTGGTTCACACACAGTTTTGGTGCATTGATAGTTACATTAAAATCTCTTCCTCCCATTAGCGACATAGCCCTCATCCGGACTCACGTCTGACATTTAAGGTGTGTTCGCATGTAGAGCGTGTGTGTGTGTGTGTGTGTTTGTGAACATGTGTATTTATACACGTGTGTGTCTACATAAAAGGCATGATCAGAGGGTTCTTTTTTTCTCTTAGCATCTCCCCGAACGGGACATCAAAGTGATAGGGGCGCTAAGTGTGTTGGTTAGTTTTCCGGGTCCGGATAAAAGAGATGCAGCAGATACACTTCACTTCAGTTTATTCTCACCCCCCCCCCCCCCCCCCCCCCCCCCCGCCACACATACGCACACACACCCAGATCTAAAAAAGTTCTCTTTCTGTCTTTCTCTTTCTGTCTTTTTTTATCCGTTACGTTTAAAACCGATGACTACACGGTCTGGTAGCCTTGTCTGGGTGTTTCCTTCTGACTAAGTGCTGTTAGTCAGACCTGATTGTGAGCGTGTGTGTGTGTGTGTGTGTGTGTGTGTGTATGTGGGTAGGGGGTGGGTGTTGATGAGTGGGTCGGTGATCGGGGTTAGATCTACTCACTGCGCTATTTCTCGTTTTTACAGCGGGGAAAGCAAAAACAAACTTAATCAGCTCACAGAAATTTCTAATCTAACAGGTCATAGTTTTATTTCTTAGACTTTCGGTTCAGGGAGAACAGCATTCCTCAAGTAATCATTTCCAACCACTACTGTTATCAGTCTTATCTGCAGATGACGCGGCAGCAGGTGCAGCTTGGGTAACACTTAGTGTCTAGCCAATGTATTTCAAGGTCTGCTAACTTTCAAAAAATATTTTTGTATTTGGAAGCTGAAAAACACCGTGACAGTGACTCTTTTTTCCCCCACCTTATATAATTTCATCCTGTGTGAGTGTGTGTGAAGTACAATGACCTTCACAGTCCAAGTCAATTTTACACTTATTACAGTTAAACAGGCAAAAAGAAGATCTTTGCCAGGGCATGTCAGTGTGCCCAGCTCCATTAAAAAAAAAAAAAAAAAAAAATGGGGAGTAGGAAAGGTTTTCCAACAGGACGCTTGTTATTGTTTTTGCTATTTTTGTACAACTCTGGAAACATCAAGTACCATTTTCCTGGTTGTGTAGGTGGTAAACTGGCAAGTCCTTGATTCCTCTCTTACCCGTCCTCTTTCTGTCACTGTTTCAGGGCACAGAGTGAAATTAGAAGACCCGCAGAAGATGCAGTTCTCCGACAGGCTGTCAGAGATCGAGCGCTACCAGCGGAGTATGCGAATAGGCCCGGTGAACAATAATCCTCGCCCCATCCACCAAACCCACCTCAGTACCACACAAGGTGAGGACCACTGATAACCACAGGCAACCAAAATCACCAGCACTGCACTAAAATCAGATCATATTAACGGCCATTACTTTGGAGTGAATAACTCCTTTAATAAAACATCCTTTTCAGTTTTATTAGGCCAAAGGGTAAGTAACCTGTAATACAAATCTGCGATACATCAACACAGTGCATCCTGTCCACCCGGCATTAAACTACGCCAAGAGCACTTCATGTGCGTTTCCTCCACAGGGGGCTTGCGACTTCTCTTCCACTGATCTGGGAGCTCTTATATGTGTTGGCCGTCCGAGTGGAAGCTCGTGTCGGCTCTGTCCCCGGATGCCCTGCGTTGGTGGGTCCGGGCCCCACAGTGTGCAGGGTTGAGTCTGTGGCCAGGTGGCGTGGTGGGCGCTGCCAACCAAGCTTGGCCTGGGCGCTGAAGCTGGCCTCTGCACACTACAGCCTCAGGAATGTAGCAGCCGCCCGCTACCTTGGCAATCACGTCACACTCAGACTGGTCGAATGTGCAGGGGCCGGAGGGGGGGGGCTGAGAGTCAGACTGAGGTGGTGCGATGGAGGGGAGGGGTTGTTTCATGCGGACAGCTGCGTGGGTGATGGTCAGTGTGAGGATGAGTGTTCGCTCTCTGTCATATGTCAGAGCCTCTTTAACAGGGTGTCATGTCTGGACGCATGCAGACTAAACACACACACACACACACACACACACACACACACACACACACACACACACACACACAGGCGCACTCCCTCGGTTCTCATGCGAGCTAATGAACTTCATTACCTTTGTATCAGCATGCTGCTGTGTACAGGAGGGCTTGTTTGGAACTTGTTGGTTGGACCTCTATCAGCCACGCACTGGTGTTTGGCCTTGTGCTCATCTTAGCCAGCGCTGAGTCACCAGTACGGGCCTATATTACAGCTGACTGCGGAGAACACATGTCCTTACTTACTGTTGATACTGATTTTGTTCCCTCGCACAGGCTGTACCCAGGAGAAAACATGTCGGCCATTTTAGAAACACCAAGCTGAAAATAAACGCTGTGCAGCTTCAACACAATATGGCCAGTGTGATGATAACTTTCTGACGATTTAGAGGTTGGCGTGAGCTCTGCAGGTTGTCTGCCAATAAAAAGCCCCCTGCGGCTAAGCTTATACTGGGAGCTTTAAGTTTCTGAGGGCGGACTCGAGTGCGAGCGGGGGCTCCCGTTCGGCAGAGAGAGGTGTATAGACTTGGTCCAGACGGCGAGGGCGAGGAACCACTCTTTGCTCTGCTCCCGTCTGCCTTGCGCAGGATTAGGGCGGGAATTAAGAGTGTCAGAGGCTCGTCGGGCTTCAAAGAGCTGCAGTGTTGCGACACACACATGTACAGTACATACAATGGGAGCAGACACAACATATTAACAGCAGTTGGAGCTATCAGACACAGTTAAAGGCCTTGAGCTTCACATCGCAGCTGCCAGTGAGTGTAGGCCGTCTTTAAAAAGTGTGTGTGTGTGTGTGTGAGGCAGACGAGGGGAAGGGTTGTAAAAACCGCACACCTTAATCTGTGGTATTAGCGTCAGGACGGCACACCGCAGGGCAAGAGTGGTAAAATAATTAAATAACAGAGCCCTTCTCCCTCCCTCCTCGTCTATCTGTTGGAGTGTCTGAGCGGCAGACTGGAAATGTATGTCGCGCTCCCGTTGTGTGTAGGGAATCATGCACAGACAACAACAGTACAGCGTTACAAGCAAAGCTCCAACGAAAATAGACTTGTTGTAATAAATCCCGTTCAGAGACACAGGGAGGTGTTTACATATCAACAGCACACACGTCTCTGCTTTTGGCGGTCCTGCCAGACTCTGTTGTATTTTGCAGATACTTTAAATCCCGGGGCCTGTTTGTTTGAGAATTGCCGGGTGATAGATCGCCCATCAACACGTTATAATTAAATGGATTCCCGTCTCGCTGTTACAAAAGATGTTTTCCATTATCCCGGCGGCTGGAACCTTGCGTTTTCCCCTTGAAGACGACCAAATAAGAAAATACAGTGTCATCTCCTCCTAAAGCCTCCTTGCTTCATTTTGTTGTCTGAGCTATGAAATACTGTCTCGGTTTTCTTGTCAACAGGACGTGTCTCCAGACATCTGCTCAATGCTACCCTGGATTCTTAAATCATTCTCACACACACACACACACACACATACACAGCAGATTGCACCATAGGCACATTGAGAATACAAAACACACACATACACAATTCTGTGCTTGTGTTGCAAGTTCTCTGTTAGTGCCCCAGACAGACAGGGTAATTAAGAGCTCATTACAGTGCATGCAGTGACAGGACTCCTGCTCGCTGGCAGACGCTGCATTCGCTGCTTGTTTTTGTTCTTCTGTGGCCACAGGTAAGCCTGCTAGACATGTGGAATGATTCTCAGCTAGGGCGGAGGGAGGGTGTGTGTGTGTGTGTGTGTGTGTGTGTGTGTGTGCATGTGTGTGGTTGAGAATGCGTGGTTCAACCAGTGCAGTCGGGCAAATCTGACACTCTGACAATCAAGTTCTTAATTGTTATTCTGGTTTTAAAACCTCAAGCGAGGTACATGTGTATACAATACCGTATGTGTCTGTGGGTGGCAGTTTTATTTTCTCTTCCTCCGATACAACGTGTCACTCTCGAGCACATTTATGATACGCACACATCCTTCCACTCATCAGAAAAGCAAACAGACCATAGAAAATTAGATTTTCCTCGAAGAGCAAGGTAGAGAACAGATTCCAGTTTTACCGTGTTCCATTTCAAATGCAGGCAAAACTGAACAAGCCCCTGGCACAGCCTCTGACACACGGCCGAGACGAAAGCGGCTCTTTTAACTTAAATGTGTTTTAACAGCGAAAGGGGGTGGGGGAAAAAAAAAAGACATTCAGCAGCAATTTAATCATCCGAAAAGAAAAAAAAAAAGTCCTGGCAGTTTTGAGGTGGTATCATTTAACATGTTATTTGTTCCAACACCTGTGTGTTCCTCTCTGAAGATGAATATCAGATACTAGCATAACGTTCCGCCATCAAGTCAAGTGCTCAGTGCTTTGATGAGGGCCCAACAGTGTGTGTGTGTGTGTGTGTGTGTGTGTGTGTGTGTGTCTGTCTGAATGTCTGATCCATGTGTTGATGTTATTAAAGATGTCAGTAGGATCTTGCAGACATAATATATTACACTCTTCATTTTTTCAATTCAAAATAAGAACGATTATTATTAGTGATACAAATGTTGCTACTTCCTTCTGACTGGCAGACGTCTGCTGCAGCGGTGCTTTGGCCCTCTTGTTCAGTATGTTCAGGCTGTGGCCTCTGGACCGGACCTAGCTTGAGAAAGTCCTGTTTGATGGAGCCCGACACAGCTATGCCCCTCCCGCCTTGTCCACAGTGACCACACTGTTTACTCCACATAAACAAGCTTGCCGACCCCCCAGGTTCGAGGCGGCACTCTGCTACCGCCGCGGCTGAGAGGCTCACACTAATTCACACATCCAGAATGACATGATCAGCCAATTAGAAGCGAGAGCGGGACAGGAAATTAGCACCGTCAGGTAGCTGCGGTGTGGACTTTTGAGTATAGCCGTCACGCTAGTTGGGTTTCATGCTGATTTCTGCCAAACCCAAGCAGGAAGCTGGCCCTCTGAGGCCAATACAACCAAAACGAGCAGGAATTTGGACCAGTCCTTTAGACGCTCTGTTTTACTTATGCACTTCTCTATTTACATAATATGTCAATGACCACCACGGAGTTTATTTGTTATGGTGCCTGAAAGCTTCACTTGTGGTTACTCTCTTTTTGTGACCCTGAGATGAATAATTCAAACTGAAAAATGTTTTTGTTCTTTAACAAAAAAAAAGAGAATCTTTTGAAGCCACCTCCTTGGTGAAAAAAAGGAAAAAGAGAAGTGAGAGCAAGTTCTTTTTTACCAGACTCAACTGTTTGTGTAAGTTATAATTTCACATCAGAGTCAGGCTGAGTTTTACATTTCAGCAATTACAGAAACTACATGTGTGCCATGAACAGTCTCTATTGAGTCTGGGGAGAGGGCGAGGGCGGGAGGACGATGAGCTCTCAAAGAGAACATAGGATTTTTCAGCCCATGTGTTTGTTTTTGCTCACGTTATAAGTGAGGGCTCAAAAGACATATCAAATGTCCCACATAGCTGAGCCAAGGCCGTGTTCCTCCCCTCTCTAACACGCTCTCTTTCTCTCTCCTTCCCTCGCTGGCGTCTTTCTTTCTCACTTGCTTGCTCTCTCACATTCTCTCCCCGTTGCAACGCCTAAGGCCTAAGCGAAACAGGAAGCCAGCACAAGGACCGGCATTCACTGTGTCTCAATGACACGCTTCATTACGGCAGGCGCATTACATGTCTCAGAGGCGTTGCTGGATCCGGAGTCACGAGGATGGATGCCATTTTGGCTCAGAAGTCTTCTCAGCAACCCCTTTCATCTACACATGCACTTCAAAAGCAGCGCATGTGTTTATTTGTGTCCTCCCCAAAACTGCACTGGCACCACCCCAGTGCTCTTTATTAGTGACGCAGTCGCCACTTCTTCCCGTTGCAGCCCCCGCCTTCCCCACTCCTCGGCTGCGTCCAGGGGGTTGGTCCTCTTATTAACAGGGGTAATCTGTGCCTCTGGTATTGACGTTGTCTGCAAGCCAATCAAAATATTTGAAGGAAATGTTTATTTTCTTGAGCGAATCGCACCAGCTGCTTGGAAGCCTTTCTGAATAAGGCCATTTATGCGTAAGAATTTGCCATTGTGAGGCATAGTGCAGGACCTCTCAGTGACTGAGTGCTGATTTGGGCCTTTGCAAAGGAAGCGGAGGAGCTCCAGGGGAAGCACAGATCTTACACATGCTGAGCCCAGTGTGGCTATAGGTGCCACACATCCCCCTCCTACCTCTGGTTCTGGCATCCGCCTAAGTCCTAATTGCCACTACAGGAGGTGAGGAGTTTACTATATTGCGGTATCTCAACAGCAGAGCGCAGAGTCATAGTGATACCACATGTCTGACTGCTGCTGCCATTAAAAGTAGAACAGCATGAGGAACAAAATTATACAATATGCAGGCTGCTGTCTTTATGATGAAAATATTTATGAATGGTCGAAAAAAAAAAGGTTTTTCGTAATATGTAACACCGTTCACAGTTCAAGACTTCTGGACAACCTATGTGCTGAGGCTGCCCACGTCCACAGAGCTCCGTGCAAGTTGTCTTGTAACAACTGCACCGTCTCAGACCAAGAGCAAACAACCCCCGTTTGTGTCACCCCTCCTGCGGTGTGGCCGTTGAGTGTGAAGCAGGGTCCCACACGTTGGGCCAGCAGGTCCTCGACCCTCCTTCGCTTCCTGACAGGCTAGCGAGTGTCCTGCTACTTCGCAGGTCTTTGCTGGCCCTCCGAAGTCTCGCCTGAAAAGACCCAAAAATATCTCTGAGCACCCATCAAGCATGTTTTTCCAAGCCTGCTCTCACTCTGGTGAGAAAACCACCCCTCCCTCTTCCCAGTCTTCGCTGCTCTGTCAGCAGAGGCCAACCTGTGACAGGAAGACACATCTCCAAACTGCCATATGTCAAGGCAATTTTGACAAGTCTGTCATGAAAAGTTGTCAGGGTCATGCTTTAGATTTTCTACCCTCATGCATTGACTTTCTTGCCCCGTACACGTATACGACCCACACATTTCTCTGCTTATCATTAAAATTTTACATTCCTGCGCAAGCACATTTCCCCTACTGACTTATTTATAATAATTCTCATGTTAACCCATTGTTCATATTGTGTGTTACAACAGCCCTGTGGCAAGAGCAAATGGACACCCCGGCTCTGAAGACATGCAAGGTGGAGGAGGACCTGAGACCATGGCCAGGTGAGACACTAAAATGCTTGTCTTGAAGATATTTTGGGGAAAATGCATCTACATGCATATCTGTGTTAATGAGAAAATTGTTGTCAAGGGTGTTTGTCGGAGGCTGAGACATAATAACAATGCGCAGGCCAATCAACCATCGGCATCAGGGGTGAAGTCACCAGTAAGCAAATACCTTAATTACAATGTGAGCAAACAAAATTCAGAGGAGATAATTGAGGCACTTTGGACTGCCAGAGAGTTTACACCTTTAAAATCTACACCTTAAAAAGGCTCTCAAAACACATTTTAATTAGTAGATTCTATCTTTGAAATTGAAACAAACAATGCTAAAGATGAGAAGTGGTAAAAGGCGGGCACAACACAGGGTGTGCCATGTGTTGTGACAATTTTGGAGTCTGCTTCGTTTTGCCCGTAGGGCCCTACAACACCCCAAACATTCCTCGGACGCCACCACCCTGCTTGCCTTCTTCCCTCCCACTCTCTCTTTCTTTCATTCGTTTCTGGGCGATTTGGATTTTTGCTGCCTGTGCTCTCACAGCCCTCTCAGTCTCCTGTTTGCCCCTTACCCAGAAACCACCACACCACACCAGACATGCTGAGTCATCCACTCACCCTGAGATGACGACAGACACACACACACACACAGACACAGACAAACAGACACAGACACAGACACAGACACACACACACACACACACACACACACAGAGGTAAGATTAAAAGACTTTTCTCTTTTTCTACAATGCAGATAACACAATGCCTGAAGCAGAGCATTAAGATTACAGATTTGCATATGCTACTGCTTTTGCAAGACGGTCAGGACGGTGTGAAAGATGTGGTTGACAGTCATGCTCAGTAAAAGCATGTGTTTGAAATGCCACGACATCCTAAAAGTGAGACGATGTAGCAAAGTGTAATAAATTGCGATGCCACTTGAATTCACACGTCCTAATCCTTAACAATCACAGCATACATGGTCTAGGGTCAGCAGAAAATACATCACCTCACTGGAGTGATCATCTCTCATAGAAAAGGATTTACTTAACAAACAAACATATTAGTCATGTCACCTTTTTGCCGATGCATTAGGAAAATCTCAGGTTTTCTGTAATCACAAACTTCCTTTACCATTGCTTGTATTGCATGTCACAAGTTGGGGACATGCAAAATCCTCTGCGCTCACATGATAAAGTGACTAACGTGGATGAGGCTTTGGGGCTGTTGACCGTGGTGCCACAGTGCAGAGGTGATTATCATTTGCATCCGACATGATGCTCCGGCTCGAAGCCTTGCTGCTTAAAAAAACACCTGGAGATCATTTGTGTTCATTTGGGTCTCCTATTCTTTTGCCCTGGCATGATACTGCTTTGTCATCATCGACCTATTATCTATAATAAAGTCATCCTGATGGCATCCTACGCTGTGAAAACCAACCGAACCAGTCAGGAAGTCAAAGAGAAGCTCTTTGCAAGGAGTTGCAGCGCAGCGATGTTTCTCTGGGATGAAACATGAAGGGAAAGATTAGGAAACCGTCTCACTGCGCAGTGCGGTGTGTGACGAGCATGGGGTTTTCTCTCTCCCTTTTCCTTCCCTCCACTTATTTGCCTGAGACACCATTCCCTGGGCACTGGCCGTCACAGTTTGCATCAAGCCTGAGTAAACATTTCACAGGTGAGCGCCCGGATTTGCATCCCTCCATCGCCAGCCACCACATGCGGACACACACACGCATACACACACATGCCTTAGCACTATTACACACACACAGATGCGACCGCCTCAAACTTGCCCTTATGTTAACAACCAAAATCAGTTTCTCCCATATGCAAATGAGGCAAACCTCCCGTCATATCTGGGTTACACGCTTGACTGTGGACTAGTGGACTTCTTGAGCTGAGCAGAAAGGGAGGAGGACTCCACCCTTGGTGTTGCAGAATTAAATAAGTGTGCGGCGCTATGCTTCAAAGCTAGAGGAAGAAAGAGAGGGCTGGAACACTATGTTCTCTATAAAAGCCCTGATTCCCAGCTAGCCGCTTCATAGACTGGGAACATCGCAGACAGCAGACCGTGCCAGCTCACCCTCTGGGGTCCATCCCCTCTCCTGTCCCTGCAATTTAGTCAACACGTTTCAGATGAGCCTAATGGAGATCATGTGTGGTTTTGGGCCGCAGAGGTTACAGGCAGCTAATACTAGGCTCAGTTAGGAAGACCCTCTCTGCCAAAGATACACCACAGTTACCACAGCCACAACAGCATAGTCTGTACTTATACTGGGTGGGGGAGGGTGGGGATGCAGAAAGGTATGCAACATGGTTAAGAGGGAGAAAAAGCAGACTGCAAAACTTTGCTTCTCAATTACAAAGAAGTTTGTTCAGGCACCTCCTCCAGAGGGAGCTACCGTGCTGCAGAGGGTTTAAGGTGATAGCAGGCTCCTCCTGGCTCAGAGCCAACAGCCTGATACTGCACAAGCCCATTAAGGTGTTGTGATCAGTGTCCGGTCCAGTTTCCCCTGACAGGAGCTGATCCCCACCACAGTTTAGCCAGCACGTTTCCACCGACTCCAATTAACTGGAGATCATGTGCGGGGTGTGCGCAACAGCAAGGGCCATCAAGTCCCCACGCCACACACTGCCTCCCCAGCTTCACCCTGACGCCTAAATTTAGCCCAGACAGAGAGAGATGAAGGGACAGACAGAGAGAGAGATGGAGAGAGGGGGAGAGGGGGAGAGGGGGAGAGGGGGAAGGCCTTTTGGGAGTCCGGTAGGAATAAGTGGGCCGACTCCGCTTCACCCGAATCAACAGCAGCTGAAAGCTTGGATTTTCCTTGCGTGAAATCAGATATGCAGCCCAACTCCGGTGCCTGGTAGACTCTGGAAAAAGAAACAGCCCCCCTACCACCACCACCACCACCACCACCAAAGTCCCTCATCTCAAAAGAGGAGGAAATTCAACTGCAGAATGTGTTGTTGAAAAAAAAAAAAGGAGTATAGCAGGGGCCATGGAAATTGCAAGGGAACAGATTTTTTTGCTGCTGAAAACGGACCCAGCTCTCCAGACATAGGGAAAAGACATTTCAACGAGACCGTGGCACGCAAGTTTGGCATTCTCCCCCCTCAGGGCTGTGGCGTGCAAGCTCTTGCTACTTCACAAATACAAGCCCTCTTTTCTCTGCCATCCAAATCCACATTTTACACTTGCAGTCATGTGGGCACACCGGATCCATGAAAGCCACATGCGGACAAACAAATGACCATGGACTGAGGTGTGTGTGTGAGTGCACAAGTGCATGTGTGTACACACAGCAGGTGTGGACTGAGTGTGTTGTATGTTGACATCAGGTATGAGGAACTCTCCCTCATCATTACAATCAGGTAAAGGGCGTTCACAGTTCCAGAGAATTTGGGCCTGGCTGTTGGCCACCTTCATCCAAAATATCTGACAGTCATGGTGCTTAATTACTCAACAGTTAAGACTTGACATGCTTGACTTGTCAGGCAACTATGATGCTCAAGACAACTCTGATGTGAGTGTGTGAATTACTTTTTCATGACAAGCATAAAAACTACAGATTAACCTGAGAAACATGCACTCAAAAAACTGATATAATACGTACTTAATAACATAATACAGCCGAAATATGCAACCATAACTGTCCCTGTACAAAGTCCTAAATGTAAATACCACAACAGGTGGCAGCGGGTAGCGTTCAGAAGTCCTATACGACTGCAGAAATGTGAATGGGTTCATATCTGAAGCTTAGGACGCAAGATCAGCCAATAACACTCCTGAGAGGGGCAATATGGTGTTTGACTTAAAGAACCAAGTTGGTGACAGTAGCAGTGGCCCCAAATCTCAGAGAAGCAATCTGCCAAGGCAAAGCTTGAGTGAATTTTTATTTCCCTTTTGTCAGCTGAATAAATTAGAAAGTGTGCAGTGAAACTGAAGTCCTAACAGCTGGGTTCACAGTGCTCTGTGTTACCTTTGAGATTACACTCAGCAGTTAACTCTGACAGCTCCTGGACTGTGATATGCATTAGTTTAGTGGATACTCACACAGCAATCTCTCCCTTTTTTGTGTTTCGCTTCCGTCCCTCTCTCCCTCTTTTAATTTTCCCTCTCTGTCTGTCTCTGATTGTGACCCGTATGCCTCTGTCGCCTAAGCGTGACTTATAATAAGTTACATAACAGTGCAGCAAGCCATCGGTGTTTATACAAAGCACCCCTCAGCACTGACAATGCCTCTTTCATTGCTCTGAAAAAAAAGACAGAATACTGTAAGCTGCTCTCCTTTTGAAGGAGTGGTAGGAGGGCTGTGTCGAGGGGGCCTTTTCATAACTTGGGTCTTGTGCACGGGGCTGTGGGGCGATGTGCTGTCAGTGTTTGATGACTGTTATTAGGCAAAAAAATGTCTCAGTTCATTACTCCGAGCAAACATTTCCACGGACAGGCATATCGCAAGAAATCTGAGCTCAGAATTGGGGGATTGGGGAAGTTTAGGGGTCGTTCTTTTTTTCTTTTTTTTTTTTAAACATTAAGAAAGGAGAAGTCTCTTAGCTCCTTGTTTTATAATCACAACAGCCATTTTCAGTCATGGCTGAATGTTTGTTGACTCTTGTTTCTTCATTTCTTCCAACAGGGACTACAGATCTCTTCCAACAGAGGACCACCTTCCCGTCTCTGTCACCGCTGACTGACCCTCGTTTCTCAGACCCCCGTATGCACTACCCCGGGGCTTTCCCCTACTCCGCCAACACCTCCAGCACCGGCATCAGCGGCCTCAGCATGTCAGCCTCTTCTAGATACCACACCTACCTGCCGCCCCCATACTCAAACAACCAAAGCCAGAACTTCCAGTCCAACTCCTACCTGTATTATGGCACAGGCTCTGGATCCTACCAGTTCTCCATGGTGGCGCCGGGGAACACCGGGGGCGAGCGCTCCCCCACCCGCCTGCTGTCCTGCTCGGGGGCCACGGGCACAGGAGGGACCAACAGCCTGATGAACCCGGGCCTTAACACCCAGAGCGAGGGCGTCGAGGCTGACGGCAGCCACAGCAACTCCCCCACTGCCATGAGCGCCTCGGGCCGCCTGGATGAGTCCGTCTGGAGGCCTTACTGACTGACAGACAGCTAGACAATCGGAGGGTGCGGGAGGAAAAGTAAAGAGGGTGATGAACAAAAAAAAGATGAACACTGAAAGAAAAAAAAAACAAACCAAAAAAAAAGAGAAATGCTGCATGTTTGTCTTTTATTTCTCCGGCACTCGCTTTAAAGACTTTCTGCATTTTACCGACTTTCTCAAGACTTCCAAGCATTTCGTACATTTTGAGTAAACTCCTGCACTGTGCTAAAACATGTACTCGTTAAAGGACTAAAAAGCCATAAAAGTTGAGATTATGTTGAGCTAAAACTGTAAATAGACGTGAGGGTAAAACCAGAGAAGCCATAGTGACCCATCAGGATCTGGTGTAAACAGGTACTCAAAGACAAAGAGACGATGGCGGTATGATCAATCAGTACAGCTGATGAACTGAAATACCACGGTGGACATTCATCAAACAGACTCATCCGACTCACTTGGTAGGCGGAGAAGAGCAGTCGGACTGGATGTTTTCTCCTCGGGCGACATCCTTCCAACAGCATGGCTGCACTGCTGTAGCAATCGGTCCTTCTAAGCTTTAATATCTGTACAAATTTTGATATTGCAAGCCATTTTGTGTCAATATCGTCACTTGCATCCAGGGCTGTTTCTTGTGCTCACCGTACTCATGCAGTAATTTATTATCCAAATGGACACATTTAGCCTTCGGTGCTAAACATGCAGTGGATGTTTCAATACAATCGCTGAGAGAAAAGCATTTTATCTGTCAGGACTCACATGTTTAAGAAATGAATTGTCTTTGCTGTGTCATCAGTGTATCCAGTTTCAACGAGACAATGGCTGAGGAATGTAAAAGACAAACACAGTGGGCTGATTATTGGTTTCTTTTTCTGCAGGATTATTTAAGTCCTGTTTGTGTTGACTCTTCATGTTTTCTTTGATTTCTCTTTCTAGCCCTTTTCTGAAAAGAAAAAAGTCCTGGTCTGGTGTCTTTGAACTGGATGACACGGTTTACTTTTGATATTTATTTGAGCCAAATTGTGAGGAAATGTTGCGCATATACCCAAAATCCTTAAGCATTTCTCTCTACCTTTCCTTTTTTATATATATATACAGTATATATGCCATATTTTGTTGTTGAGTATAAATTTGGAATTTGTGTAATATATTGCTACTAAATTATAAAAAAAAACCAAAACCTTTAATGTAATTATTTTGTCTTCCAATGTAGCTTTGATGCACTAAAACTTTTATTCCTTATGAACCACGCCCAACAGATTCTGTTAGTGAGATGGTGTATCTATAGCCGAAATCTTTAAAAACGACTTCCAAATTGCCTTCCTGCGCTAAATAAGCCATTTGCTTGATTTTTGCACTATGTTTGAACTTTCATTTCTCTTTTTTGGTTATGTATTTACAAATAGCTGAAACTCTGCCGAGCTAAATATGAAATATTCCTTCTCATATATTTGCTGAACACACTGAAAGTGTCCTTTTAACAAACCCTCCACCAAGTAAATAAAGATTTCATGATTAGACACACACGCACATTCCTGCACCACAGGTGTGTGTGCACATTCCCCCTGTCCAGAGGGCCCTTTACCCTGCAGGTACACATGTGATCCCTCTATCCTTGGAGGAGGAGGAGTGTGAGGATGAAGGGATAGAGGGAGGAGGTGGGGTCAGAGTGGTATCTTCTTACTAACACCAAGGGCAGTAATGCAAGAAAAAAAACATCCCTTGCTGGTCTAATTTACTGATCAGCAGTGCCAGGGGCTCATTGCTATGCCAATAACTCATACGCCTGCACAGATGATCTGGGTATGAGCTGTGCAAAGGCTTTTACAGCAGCTATCAGGTGTCTAATATCCAATAGAAAAGTCTTCCACGAGAACGAAGCATTCAGTTCGGTATTTAGTTGCTATAAAAGTGAGATTTAATTTCAAAGTGAACAGTGATCCAAGGAGGCTTGCGTTTGCAGCTCAGGTAAAAAAAATAAGTTATGCAAGGTGTTTATAAAAGGCCTCTCTGCCTTATTCCTCTTTTTTAAACTTCAGTATCAGTAACAATGTCTCATTCCTATCTCCCTTTGATTTAGAGGAAAAGCCTTTATACTGTAGAGGACCTTACTTTATTATGGGCAAAAATCATGCAGCTAGAGAAACCACATGTGTATTTATATTTGTGTGGTTCCTTCAAAAGAAAACCAAAGATCTTCACAAACTGCCCGTAATACTGTCAGTATGTTAATGATGGGAAAGATGTGTGGCAAACGAGTCATGTCTTGATATCTAGTATCATTCTTTATGCAAAACTAGGAAGCAAAAAATGTACATGTACAAAATGAGTAGCATTTTATTGTATATTGGATTAAAGAGCACAATGTTAAGTTTTCCTTTTGTCTTCACAGGATGTCACCTTCTCCTTTTCATTTACCTAAAAATGTTAATTCTTCTTGCTCCTTTCATTTCTCTTGATGCTCAAAGCATGTACATCTGAAAAACTGATGTTAATTTAAGAATCTCATCTATGTATGTAATGACATTGTTAATGCTTCCATACTGAGTGCTTGTAAAGTTTGCGGATAATGTAGTTTTTAATCATTTTAATTAAAAAACATGTGTCTCACTTTTGTCTTCACAACTACTGTTTATTTCATCAAAATGATATTTTTTTTATTTAAAAGGATCTCCAGGAGAGAGTTCAGATAACACACATTTTTTTTTCCTTTACCTGCCCTCTTAAGAAAATCACACACACATTAGATTTACATTCAGCATTTATGGCCACATTCTTCTACTTTATTCGCTTTACTAGGAAAACAATTGCATACCATTCGAACTCTCTAATTTTGAAACTCAATGCTCCAAAGTCTGGATTGTGAAGTCTTTTATGGTTAACAGGGGGAGGTGTTGAGAATGAAAACGTTAAACATGGAGGCACAGGGTGTAATTCACCCCCAGGAACCCAGACACCATAACGCCGGCTGACAAATGAGCGGGACGAGAAAAAAAACACCATAAACGTTGATGGGTTCCAGCACACTCTCACCCAACTCATTCTGTTGTTCTTCTTCTTTTGCCTCATACAGTAAATACCATACATGCCTCCATCTCATACCCCATTGGTAGTTCCTGTCTAGTAACCTCTCTTAATAATTATCCTCTTCTCTCCCATTGGCGAGACTCTCGCTGGCAATTACCCCACACATCTCGTGGGTTCGAAAATGCCTCAGCTGTCGACGCAGTGGTACCCGGAGTGTAAATAAAGCGCCGCTCAGGAATCCAACACCGCCCTGGCAGCCTCCATGTTAGCGCGCGTCGGCAAGTTGTCACTTGTTAAAAACAATACAGGAGAAGTTTGGAATGTCGGCCGTCTTTTTTACAAGCAGTGTGGTTGTTAATTTATGCCGCGCTGATGGCATGTGTTTGGCCCATTTGAAGCCGAGCCACAAGATTAAACACTTGAGATGCTACCTTGTGGGGTGGTCTGATTTCAGATGTCTTATGTGGTTAACCTGAAACACAATACCACCGATTCCCTCACTCTTAAACTAATGCCACCTGTTGATGTGCCATGAAAGGTCTTTTCGCTTCTCAACCCTTTGTTTTTCCTTCCTCTAATTATTCTTTTATTTTCCTTGTTTATGCCATCCTGTATCTCTTTTATCCTTTCCTCTCATTCACTTCTATCCCTTCCCTTCTTTCCTCCTGTGTGGCGGCTGCTGTGTCTGTGTCAGGCCTTCTATGGGGGCAGTGCTGGCAGAACAACAAAGCCTCAGGACGCACACACGCAGCCTCGATACACACTGTATTCAATTAACTCCGCACACACGCAAGAGAAACTCGCACACACACAATCCCCTGCTGACACACTGGCCTCCGCCCAGACAGCCCGAGCTCCACTTCTCAGTGTGAGCGTATGACAGATCTCCACCATCTTAAACATTTCCAACTCTTTCCTCCTGGTCTCTGCGACGCTCCTCGCCGATCCCCCACCGCTCAGGAAGCACAAAGAGAAGATGATAAGCTTTCAATTAGAGCAGGCTCAGGGGAATTTTCCAGCTGTCTTCACACACTCTGTGAGACCAGTCTCTCTCGTCCACATGTGGGGAGCAGAGAAGCTCTCATCTGGCTCCGTCTTTGTCATGGACGTACATGAGCCGAGCTGCTTTTTTTCATCTCCTCCCTGGTCCTGCTATGATGTTCTTCTTCTGAAAATTGTAACTCTCCAGGAAAGAGGGGAAAACGTTTTCTCTGGATGAGGCTGCTCGTCTGGATGTAATTGTAGTCAAAGGCATGATGAATTGGTTTATAAGAAAACATAGAAAATTGCATTTTAAGTGGATGAAGCATAAAGAGGACAGGAGACATGATTGTGAGTGTCAAATGAAAGACAAACTGAAACAATGAGAGGCATTGATGGAAAAAGTACTTTGTCAGGTCAATCATTTGTTCAGATGAACAGAATGTCTTTTGAGTTTCCTTGTAACAAAACCGAGCCTTGTCCCACACAGCTTTATCTTCAATTAATCAGAAAAATGAGAAAGATTAAAGCACTATTTATAAATTTAAATGAGAGGCAGACAGAGAGAGAGAGAGAGATGCAGCAGCCAGAGAAAAACAGAAAGAGAGAGGGAAGAGAGGGAGTGTTTTGGAAAGAGCTCAGAATCGTTAAAACCCTCTCATTTCTCATGAGTACAGTATCCCGTGTCGCTTCTGCGGTACCTGCATACGAAACCCATTAGGGCCTCCTCTGCAGCCGCTGACCTCTCCTACCCCGAACCCGTGAGAAGGACAGGCTAGAACCGGCTCGGTTTGGGTGCCTGGTACATGACCAGAAGTCTATTTTCTAACCAGCCTGGTGGTGGGAACAGAGGCTGCCGTCCAAAATCAGGGTTCCCACAGATTGACCGACAAACACAGGGGCCAGGGGCTAAGAAACCACGAGAGCTGTGATGCAACTGTTCTCACACTGATGACTAGCGCTGCCCTGGCTGACAGAGAGGGAGATATGAAGAGAGAGAGAAAGAGGGTTCTCCCAGTTCAGAGGGATCCCAGCGAAGGTAGTTTCTCAGCCATGTTGGGTCTACAGAGACCGCTTTGTGTAGCGATACGCCAAGCAGCTCCCAGTTCCCACAGTGGAGCACTTCTCCATGGAGCTAGCACTAGGTTCCCGCTTGGACCCAGAGGATCACTGAAAGCTTACAAGAGGCTCTTGCAGAGACAGTCTCACTATCAGGTCGATCTAGAGCGCCGCCACCATAAATTTAAGGTCATCATCATGCGTGAGCCAGAGTTGTTCTATAACTGTTTAAAGACCGAATGTCAGATGATGTGAAAATGACAGAACTACATTTAGTACTACAATTTTCTTTTGTTTTTTTCCTCAGCGAGATATACCACTCAGAAGTTTAGATGAACAGAGCTGAAGGAAATGGTCCATTAACTCATTAGTCAATCGACAGAATATTGAGGGACATATGACTGAAGTTAACATGTTCTGGTCTTCAGTTTTTAGGATTTGCTGTATAATGTGATATGTATATCCTTAAGTTTCATCCCAGTCACCGGGATAAAATGTTAGAACTATAAAACTAGAGATACTGCCAAGGTTGACATGTGTACCAAATGTGGCATATGACGCACACATTAAATGCTTAATAACTGACTTTTCACTTCAGGAGGTGGAGAGGAGGGTGGTGGCGGTATTACAAACCAACAAGGCTGGGAAATAGCCGACCGCAGTTTAAATCTGACCAGTGGATATTTTTAAGAAGACCTGGGGATACTTCCAGCCTTTTTTGTGACAGGAGGATTTTTTTAAAAGGTGACCTATAGACATTTCTAGCATTTTTTGTGGTGACCAAATCTGGATATTTTTCCCAGGAAGATGGACCATCTCCATCTTTGATTGTGGCGACCAAAACAGGTATTGTAAGCCTAACCATGATAATTTCCTAACCTTGTGGTTTAAACCAAGTGGTTTTTGTGCCAAAACTTTGAGCAGAGCATATGCACGGTGTTATGACAAGAGAGAAAAAGAAAATTCAGCCTAGTCAGACATGAAGTTACGAGAATTAACATCAGTATTAAAACATCTGTGGTTTTGCAGAAATGTACTTTTGTGAGTTTTGGATTCTGATTAAACTCAAAATGATTAATAACTTAATGATGATTTTAATTGTTGGCAACTAATTTATTAATTGTTGCAGCTCTACTGAAACAATTCTCAGATGTTTAATAACATTTATTTAGAAATTTGCTTTTCTAACCCACAATTTTGGAAAGCTAATTTTAGCTTGTAGGCAGCAGCAGCAGCAGCATCGATTCCAAGAATTAACATGACAGCAGTTATACAAAGATGCTTCCTGATAGCGCTGATAAGAAACGGGCCACGCTGTAGACAATCTTCTGCTGAACTGAGTCAGCCTTGCCTACTCATCTCATCACAGGAAACCAAGACACATAAATGAGTCAAAACCAGAAGAACGCCTTTATACATTTATATAAAAACCCAAAAGACCACTGCATGGTGGACCTGTGGCCCAGACCATGGTTAGAGGGTGATCCGGCTAAGACCACAGCAGCTAACTTTCATTTAGATGTCATAACAGCTTGAATTGAAATTCTTGTCATTGCATATTGACCACAGCTCTCTCTCTCTCTCTGTCGAACAAATCTGGCCTTAATTTGATGAGTTAGTTGAGGAAAGGAGGAACATTTGACATGAGAGGATAATAGCTTGTAGTGTTTCAGGATTTTTCATTATTCACTGAATAAAATAACATGCTGTTAAAATTTTCATTTGAACACTGTATTTTTACTTTGCAGAAAGATGCAATATTTCTGAGAGAGAGGGGCAGCTTCCCAGAAACAATGACAGTTGTTTCCCATGCAGATTCATGAGAATTGACACAAACTTTTTTTTCTCCCTTTGTTTCTCACAGAGAAAATCTGAAAGATCTGTACATGCAAACACTGCTTCCTCTATAAAACAGGAAATTAACAAGCACACACACACACACACACACACACACACTATAGCTCTCTGCCAGGCTCTCCCCCATCACGGTGGGGTCCTGAGTGTAGGGGGGAAACAGGGATCCCTGTGGACCAGGTCTCTGTTCACTTCCTGCTCAAGCAGGGGAACACGCTACATCGCCGGTTCACATACACACTTTCTATCTTTCTATCTCCCTTCCTTTTTTCATCCATGGACGCAAGTAGTGAGTAAGATGAGGATGATTGCTCAAGTCTGTTTTGGATCACGTGGGAACATAAATGGTCATTCAAAGACTAGATCCTACTCTCTTGTTCCCACTATCTGCCTTGGTCAGATAAACGTATGTTTTTGATTATTTGTTGTTGAGTCTAAAAAGTAAAAGTCATTCGGAGAAAGACCTCCAGTCTAGATGACTAACATCCTTTCACCAGTGAGGACTCATGTGGCTGTAAAGAAATCAGTGAAAACCACTGAAGCACCACAGACCTGCTGCCTCCTCTAACCCATAAACTGGGCGACAACATTAAAAACATCTTTTCCCTCTTTCTCTCAAGTGTCACTAAACACAAGAGCTTCACAAAAATGTGTCTGGCATCATCTTTCTTATATCATCACTCTTCCCGACACAGTCGCTTTTATTGTTGTTGCTATTTTGGCACTTTGATCGTAAATATCAAGACAATCAAAGCCCACTCTGAATAAATCAAGCTGCTGCTGACACCTAATAAAGTGTTGGCTATTGTTGCTGTGAGACAGGTGAGGTGACTGTAAGCCCTCGCTTTGGTGTCTCTGTCTCCAGTCTGCAGTGTGTGTGTGTGTGTGTGTGTGTGTGTCTGTGTGTGTGTCTGTGTGTGTGTGTGTGTATGTGTGTGGCAGTGTTACACACCCCCATGTCTGGCCGTGGCTGCCCTGCAGGCCTCTGCTAACCAGTTCCCATGGTTCCCTGGTTCCACTATAGTGACTGTGGACTTCCTCAGGGGACACCTCCCACTCACTGGTTTGTTTTCATCCTTAATGGGAGATCATCTTACACTCTTTATGGTGGGTGCGTGTGAAGTAAACAGTTTGTGTGTGTGTTATTCTTTTCTATGCATGCACCTGCATGGACAAAAGCATATCATCAGGTTTGTTTGAGTGTGAGTGTGAGTGTGAGTGTGAGTGTGCACGTGCGTGCGTGCGCCTGCGCACGCAGCAAAAATGTTGTGTCGACCTACAGACACCAGACACCTTGATTCCTGTTCCTTTTGTTTTTGCCCATGAGGCAGAGGGGAAGATGAAGAAAAAGACACATATCTTTAGACTGTCTGGAGGCGCATTCAAACTTAGGAATAATTGCTTTTAAGTGCTGAAATATAACAGCCAAATGGCCCGTGGAACAAAGAGGGCCTGTGGGGGGATGGAAAATGAAGCATTTACATTCAGGGCCTGGTAATGAGGGGGTTTTCCTGAGAGATGACAGCAAGGAGAAGGATCAGAGATACACGGAGGGAGAGAGAGGTAAAACAGAGAGACTTCATCAGACCAGGGGGTGGCAATTACAACGATGATCCCAGACAAGATTTTTGGCTGTAATGATGGCCTCAGACTGTGACACACTCAGACAAGAGGATCATACACAATGCAGACACACACACACACACACACACACACACACACACACACACACACACACACACACACACACACACACACACACACACACATTTACACCTTCCTACAGTTTGAAGCCTACAGGTGTTTGTGCTTCACGAGAGGCCCTATACTGTATCTCAGCAGGGGCTGCAGCAACGGAGTGAGCCAAGGAGGATTTGGGCCACAGGACATCTTGGTGTATTCAGCCATGTTATGAGGTGCGGCCTTTTGGCAGGTCACTCACAGCGGGGCATGGCAGACCTGAACATAAACACAGCCAGTCCATGGAAATCATCCATCAAACAAGTCCATCAGGGAGAAAAACTCCATCAATCTCACTCACTGAGACAGACACAGACACAGATTATTGAAGACACCAAGGTGAACTACATATTTTTGGTTTAACATAGAGTTAGTCTCCAACTTCCTCGAGTAAAATTCTTTAAAAAAAAAACAAGGAAAAAATATTTATTGCTGACACATTAAATCAAACAACAGATTTCTCCTTGTGTTTTCTGCTCTACAGTCGCCTTGTATTTTGCAGAAGAGTGGCCCTGCAGTTTTCTTTTTGTGGTTTTTGGAAATGCCCCCACTTTTCCGGCCCTGCTCCAATTTTCTTTAAATACAACCGTAATTGGTTTGATTTCCTACCTCCGGCCTGGCGGTGAGAGGGGGGGTTACGAACAGCGGTGGGAGCTAGAGAGGGCCAGACGAGGGGGACCCAGCCCACAGCGGGCGATCTGCACGCTTGGGTGGCAATACAGCTTGGACTCAAGCGCCAGCACTACTATTCCCTCGTTTAAAGGCTGTTTATGGGCAGAACCTGGAAGGCCATCAGTGGAACCTGACATAAATCAGCAGAGAAAAGCACACCGAACACACTCAACCACACAATATTCAGAAACGCTCTTTCTGATACCTGAGTGTGTCTGACTCTTGAGCACACACGCGTCATAACTCTTTCTTCTTTCTGTCTCACACACATCTATCATAACCCCCCTGCCAACAAAATCTTGCGACATTATCACAAAGGCATTCCAGCCTACAAATCAAAACCAGTCTCCTACAAAAAGACCTCTCTTTGTGATTTCTCTCACAGGCAGGCAGTCAAGCAGACAGAGAGGAGTATGAGTGTGCCGCTCATCAGGCAGGCGTGAGTAATCAAAGAGGAAATAAGACGTAGTGTCTGAGAGAGGCCGAGCGAGCCCCTACTGATCTACAGCCAGCTCATTGTTCTGGCCTTCTATTGTTTCCTGCTTAGTTGGCAGACCAGAGAGCTGCCAGCCAATGAGGAGCCAGTCTAGATTTGTTGAGGTTGGAGCAGCTCGGAGGTATGCCTCTGGTGGCACCGATGGCGAAGGGGTAATCCTGGAAAACCAGGAAGGAGCAGAGATGCCAAGGCACAATGACAGTCTATTGTAGATATACATTGTCATATTGTCAAACTGAATCTGATCTGCCACACAAGCTACTGAAATTGAATCCTACAGATTTCAAGCTAATTAGTGGTGTAAGGCCTTTAAAGGTGAGAGAGTTTAGCTCTATACACACTCTCCTACTGATGTCTAAACAAGGGGGGAAACTGGATCCACGCATTGAAATGTCTCAGTCTGGGGTAGAGGAGGTGTTGATTTTTACTGTAACCAGCGGCAACCCAGAGCAGGCCTGTTATGGGGAGTCCAGGGCCAAACACAGCCTGTTAATATAGGATGGGGAGACAGTAGAGGAGTTTGTCTTTATGATGGCTGGAAAAAAAACAGCCGAGCTTCCAACCAAAGCAAGATCCTCGGGTATGCGGTCCAGCCGCAGGAGAAACGGACCCAGGAGGCTTCCGTAGCTCAAGCGCTGGTGCAGAGAGAACACAGGGACGCTTCCAAAAATGGCACAAGTGCGTGCACGTACACACAACGAGCAGCCTTCCCGGCAAGCGACAGTCAACGCGGTGGAAAAATACGGTAACCGATGCATTAAAGCCCAGGGCTTTGAGGGCTTGCAGGGACACAGTGGCATTAAAGACAGACAGACCAGGGGGAAACACACCACAAAATATCCAGAAAGCAGAGGAGTCAGTTAAGCAATATGGGTCAGTGCCGCACACAGACTAGTTAAAAAAAAAAAAGGAATCAAACCAATGTGATTTATGCTCATACAGTTGGGAAAGTGTACATGTGTATGTGTCAGTGCATATTCAACCCATACATATTACTATAGATATGTGCAGCCTCTCGACATATCAAAATGCCAGTGTGTGCACCATCAAAGCCAGACGTACCCAATAATTAAAGCGATCGGAAACCAGTGTTGGCCACAGCGCCTTTCTCCACAAAAGAGGGACCTTGCCTCCTAATAAACAACTTTTATAAAAACAAGATGGTTTTAGAAGCAGAACCAGAAAACAGCTCAACAAAAAAAAATCCCCCAAAACTAACAGTCTCTTCCTTTCATGGCAGCAGAGGCCTCTGGTTCTTTTACCAACCGATGCACTTCCAACCCCAATCCTATTGAGCCCCCTTTCTCAGTATGGAGCCATGGGTGTCTCCTCATTTAGTGGACTGTACAAACGTTCACAACTCCTTGCACTTTAGATGTGAGACAGGACTGTACACGAGTCAAGGGTCCGTGCAAGTTTACAGGTTGAGGGAGCTGCAGCCTCTCTCTGCTCAATCGAACAAATCCCCCAAAGTCTACAAGCTAATCCGTCTCAGGGCTTACCCATAAAAAACAGCAAAGCAAGACAGTGACACGCTCAAAATGACGACAGTAAGCCAGGCTTTTGGCTTTGCGATCTCAACTTGTGCCTTCCTGATGAGCTGACAGGCTGTAGGAGTAACACTGACTGTCTTATTAATGCTTAAAGTATTCTGACAGAGCCTTTTGTTACTTACTTAAACCACGCTGCCTGCAACGACTTAATGGAAGTCTAAAAAGCCATTAGGCTAGAGGGCTTAGCCAACACAAACCATGCGCACTGGCTATGAAAGAGCAGCTAAGGGCAATCAATATATCTCCCCTCTTTCTCCTCCTCCTCTCCTGCTCCAGTGTTAAAGCATGGAATTCTCTTTGGCTGCTGGCGAGTAAAGGAGACACCTTGGTTTAGATCAGAGAGAAAGCAGGGACAGAGTGCCAGCACCTGCAGCGTGAGCAGATTGGATACATCCATTAACGTCAGCTGCAAGTTAATTGCCTTTCGCTCTGTGCTTCTCTGCTTGGTTTTTCTACTGTACTTTGACGTCTATCATGTTGGTTATGCACTGCTCAGCTGAAAATCAAAAATTCATATTTTTCCCTTTGACCCTTTTTCCCTATTTACTCATCTAGATAGTTTTGGTGTGAGTTTTTTTAGAGATGTTCTTTATGGCACTAGATGGTTCTCAAACCACCCAAAAAAACATACATTTGAAAAACTCAACAGATATGTCTCTGCTGATGTTGTACTGAACTAGTGCTGCACAATATAATAGTTCAGTATCAACATCACAAAGTGTGCTGCAAAATAGTCCCACTGCAGGATATACAATGTCATGTATGGCAAATTAACTCCACTCTTGATTAATTTATCAAACAAAGCAGGACCTACTGCACATCAACATTTTTCTGTAATGATGAATTCTTTCCCAATTTGGCTATTTAAGTTACCTGATGAAAACTCTTTGTGTTTTTCATATCGCAACACTCCATACCACCGTATGACCGCGCAGAGGGAAGTTTTAGCACTCAGGGACAAGAGGCTAGCTACCACAGATAACTAATTTAGCTTGGCCCGCAGAGGAGGCCATCACTGTTTACATCCTGGCCTGTCACGAGCCTCTCATCCACGTGTAGATGGACACTTTCTTCTGCGTGGTGATATTACAGAAAGAAAATAGTTCCAACTTCAGACTGCTCACAGCAAGGCCTGTGGATTGTCTTGAGTAACCGTGTCATGATTTCTGGAAAGAGACATTGCTGCTGAGTTTTTCAAATGTATTTTTCTGTGCTTTGAGCGCCACAAGCCGAGTGCCAATTAGTTCCATTATAGTGGACAGAAGGCAGACATCTCTACAGACCTCCAAAACTCTGGTGTGCAGCTCACACCAAAACAACCTAAATGGATAAACACCACTACATGTAAGGAAAGATAGGTATTTTTGTTTTGGGGGGTGAACTGTCCCTTTAAGGCACAGACAGAACAAAAGCCAAAATCAAAACAGAGAGAAGCTTCGCTGTCAGTGGGGGCACGTGAGTGTAGTCTGTTGTCATTTTACCATGGCGACACGGGCAGGGAGGAGCCAGCTGGGGCGTTTCTCTTCAACAGGCCTGGCATGAAAAGAAAAGGCAGCAGGCTGGAAACCGATGGCAGAACCAAAACTTCAAAGACCTCCTCTCTCTCCCCCTAGATGTACTGTATGGCGCTGAAAGAGAACCTGCTAGTTCACTTTAGCACAAAGACATTCAGGCACACTGTTTCTAATGCGTGCACACACACACACACACACACACACACACACACACACACACACACACACACACACACACACACACCTGGGACTATCAGCCGGCCCAACAGACGTTTCCTGATTCCTTTTAAAAAAGGGACGACAGGAGTGCGGTTATGAAAAAAACACACATATACAGACACACGTAGTATTACACAAATGCAAAAGCGCACAGACGCAGCAATAATTCACCACATACCAGACAGATATTCGCCTGCAGGCTCTGACACACTACCATAAGATAAACTGAAAGGTAAATCTTCCTCTGTGTGGAGCTGAGGTGTGGCTGCTGACAGAGCAAACTCTTTCATGCCTAATAGTTTTCCCGTCACAGACAAAATAAAACAAGCCACTATTGTAGTCTCATAAAGAGACTAAACAACCTGGACAAAAGGCCCCTGCAGGCATCAAATACCTGACGTCACAAGTTTTCTTTCAAGTGCACAGCTGACTTGGGCTTATAGTCGCCCCCTTTTTTTCATTTTAAAACCACTTACTTTAAGACCCACATCTCTCTTTATCCCCCACTCACGCACACACAACGTCCCTCACGCTTCCTGTGAAAAAGTGCTGACCGTGTAAAAGAGATAAGAACAAATCCCCAAGAGTATTGTCACAGCAGGCTTGGAGAGTTCCCCCTCCTATAGCTCAGTGTGGCTGAGGCCCACCCTCCAGTGGTGATTATAGTGAATGGCACTTCTCCTACAGGAATTTGTGTCCTCGAAACCCCTTATGTGCCTCTTTACCAGCCAACAGCCGCAGTTAACCACAGCTCTGCCACAGGGTGTGACTGCAGGACACACAAGGGGTGAGTGGCAAGCAGGGGAAGGGGGTGAGGCAGCTTTTTGTGGGTCGCCCAAGGGGGTCCACCACATTCCTCTATCTCCCCACCACAGTAGCCACCGAGCCCTGGAGAGAGACAGCCACCCCACCACATTTTAATGAGGGCTAAAATAAACAATATGAGCACACAAAACCCACCCTGACTGGTTGACTGCGGGCACTGGAGCGGGGCAGATAAGCTGGGCTGTTACTCAAAGGTCTGGGAGTCGATGGGGTGGCAGATGCCACAATGAAATCCACTATTAACTCATGCTGTACGGTAACGTTAGACCTTTAAAGGGCTCGAATAATGGGTAACAGTGTTTATCGCAGAGGCACTGTGCACCCACTGGGAGACAGAGTCTTGAAGGGACAGTCTTTGAAACTGTAAAGGGTCAGTTCAACCAAATGACAAATTAACAGATTTGCTCACTTACCTGTGATGGAATCCAGCCATGCAGAAACTTTAGCTTTGGTTGTCTTCGCCCAGGCTTTGAAAGTGAGAGTTCTGCTTCTACCCCAACACAAAGGAGGCGAGAGAAACTTTAGATATTCTGTTCAAAAAAATCGGTTCAGAAATAATTTTTTTTTTCTGTTTCTGGACAATCCATGGAACACACGATCAACTTTAACCATCGGAGCAGCTTTGAAAAATAGAATTACAGTTAAAAATCACAATGAAAACAGTAAGTGGAACGTTAATACATTCTTCAGTGAGACAGATACCATGATGTATAATTTGATGATTGTCTTGCAATTTATCAATTATGGCAGAAGCTCCATATTGTGATACTATTATTATCATCAAGGGCAACGTATTACATATATCATATCGTGACTTACACTGTGATTCCCACCCCATTATTATCATTATTACTATTATTATTATTATTATTATTATTATTATTATTATTATTATTATTATTATCATCATGAGAATGGTTACTGTTCTGCTGTCAGAGAGGAGGAGCAAATACACTAGCCTGAAGAAAACTTTCACCTTAATTGATAATCTATGAAGTGTAACTAAGCACATAAAGTCAGTTACCTGATCATCTGATAGTGGTGCAACAAGAATTTATGATTCATCCTGCATTCATTCATTTATCATCATGAGTCATGCATCATTCGAGAGTTACTTAAGAAGGCCAAACAGATTGCACCTCTATGTGTCAGCAACTGAACCTTATAAAAGGCACCTCTTATAACACGCGTACCATTTAGTCCAGTCTTGACACCAAATAAAATGCCCAAAATATTGAGATTCATCACATATGGAAGCCATTCAGACACACCAGCTATATATAGGAATATTCTCTAGTTTCACACTTTCCTCCCGCGTGCCACTTTGCATCACTCTTAGCATATTGACGTGGTTTTTTTCATCTGTCACAGTACATGTGGGCCTATTCATGAGTAATTACATGCCGCCAGACAAAAGCCCAGTGTCGCTGCCAAAAAAGACACACAAGATGACGACTTGACGACGTTTTGCAAGTAAAACATACCTTGTTGCAGGATCAACACTCCCTCGGTTCTCATGCTAACAGGTCGCAGACGGCCAGTATTTAGAAGGGCATGCTAACTACTGAAGGGTGCCAGCGGAGGCCAACATATTTTCTGAATAAAGGCCAATGTCGCTGAAGATGTACGGAGCAGATAAACTGTATGGGAAGCATTATGGAGGCTGTGAGCAAGTTCTTTGCTACACAACAACAACAACAACAACCACAACTCAGTGTGTGGTCCGTGCCAAGCTAGCTAACAGCTACTGTGTTTTCATGTTCTGCTGCTTGCCTCTGATTGGTTCATTAGCTGTGCTTAATTACCTTCTGATGCCACCTGTGGCTACACAACAAGTCATTAAAAATATTGACATGCTTCTATTCAGTCACATTATGTAATTATGACTGAGTCACAACAATTCCTTTGAATTGGTTTATAGACGCTTCTCACTTGCCAATGTGTCTCATTGCAGGGAAAGCACAGGTGGAACTAATAGCATTAATTGTGGTTTGGTGGTTCCATTTGGGTGTGCCAGTGTATCCCTCCAGCAGGCCAGCATGTACAGTGCCATCACTCTTCCACTCAAACACCTGAGTGGAATACAGCCATTATTAATGTTATTAGTTCATTTACAAGTCATACAATTTTCCTTTTTTCCTGATGTTTTATTCGGACGGCTAGACACGTTTTATTTTTTGCTTCAAGGTGTGCCATGAGGAGGAATCTCCGCTTGAGATGCTTGACATCAGATATGTTTTCCTCATTCTGATTTGAACTGGCTGAATGCAGTAAGGGGAAAATAAGAAAAATGAATACTTTGATGACCGCATAATTATCATTACGTTGGCAGTTTGGTTCCTAAACTGGGAGCCTGGATGCCACAAGTTGTCACAACAGAAACTGGTCTATTGTCACGAACTTTACATAAATATACACGTTTAGTTTATTTCAAGCTGGCTAAACTTAACATTTATAGTTGGTTTTTTTTTACTTTCAGACCAGGTCAGAACTCATAAACAGGAGTTCATCAAACTTGAGGTTTGTCATTATGAGTTGAACCATATTTTAATGAGTTGAGTCTGCACTGTTCATTCATACAGTTCAGACTGAAAACAATATTTCATTGTTTGAAAAAAAAAAACATATAAGATGGAAAATTGCTGTGTTTCTCTGAAGGTGCTATTTGTAAGAGAAAAAAAAATGTTTGAGTCTCACTCCAAACTTGTCAAAAAAGACTCTTTGGGATGGCAATATTTAAGACAAACTGATCAGTCGGTCAACTGTTTTCAGTGGAAGAATATTAAAAGATTGTGTTGATTTATCTCGAGAATTATAGGAACGAATTTGTGACAAGCTACATGACTAGATGGTCCTTTTTCAGTCATCTAGAAATTCTAAGGCAGTCAGGAAACTAACAGGATGATTACCAGGAGAGAAGAACAGGTAAACATGTGAATGCTATGTTTAATTTACTTTTCGAATGCCAAATGTTTATTACTCATAAATTACTCAATAAAATTGTCCCTTGAGGTCACAAAAGATGTTCAAACTAAATAATAGTGAAAATAAATCCCTCTTTGTTTGTTCTGGTCAGAATCTGTGGTGACGTAGGTCCCAAGTAGAAACTGCTTTGTTATAAAGGCCCATACAAAGTTTTTTTTTTCTCCTGATAAATATCTATAATTTAAAAACTACATTCAATCTATATATTTGCACAATTACTTAAAAAAACTTTGCAGTTTCTCTTCTAAAACCACTGTAAAGCTTGGCTCTAACTCAAGGCTACTTGTGGCTTATATCTTAAATTGATAATGGCAGGCCTTGCCTGTTGGCCACAGTGAACTTTGAAAACTGGCAGTGGAAATAACATTTATCCTTTTATTTCTTTCAAACCTGTCATAATAGAGGTTGGATAATGCACACGAATGGAATATTGTGAGCAAAATAAACTGAAAAGATATTTCACAACATGGATTATTCGTCCAACCATGAATTTTCCACGTATAGGGCTGTGCGCTGTCAATCAACAGATTAACCGAATACAAAGCAACCTGTATGTAGCCACATCAAATGTCAGGTGCACAGAGTCCATATGCAAAAAAAAGGGTTTTTCACACATTGTAGGTCCAAAACCCAGTTGGGATATCACTGTGTACCCTTGAGCGAGCTACTTTACCAGAGTAAATATTTAGCCAGCTGTATAAATGGGTGTTGTGTGTAAAAACCTGCAAACTGAACTGGCACTGCAGCGAAAGGAGTCAATGCCAAACAGAAACAAGGCTCCACTGAAAAACACACCGCTGATTGATTTGCCTGTTAAAGTAAAAGGACGATGGCTAAAATGTGTAGCGAGGGTGAAGACGTCACACATCTTTCTCTTCATAACAAAGAAAATCCGAGGAAACAACTGCGACTGTATCCTTTGTGTGCTCATAGCTTAGCTGAGTTGTTGGCTCCCTCTCATGGTGTATAATATGGCCTGCTCTTTACAGACAGACACACACACACACACACACACACACACACACAGTCAACAGGCTTGAGAAACAATACTCAGCCACTCCTTGCCTCACCTTCATTACCCAATTACACTAATACACTCGCCCTGCTTGTAATGAGTGTGTGGTCTGAATGATAGCCAGCCTTATTGTGTCTTCTCTTACCTCACACTGACACACACATACACACACATTCGTCTGTCTGTTTGCATCTGGGTGGATTTCCTTCCAGTGAATTACAAGTGGAGACCGTGTCTCAGCGCTCGCCAGTAAGGGAGGAGAGAATGTGTGGGGCTGAAACACGACACTTTAATGATCTGGAGAGCGTCCAAAAACTGTACGCCCCCTCACCTTTTCTTCTTTTTTTCCTCCTCTTGCAAAACTTTGTCTGTGATCGGCCCTGCGGAATAGGCTTGTTTGTGCCTCAGAACAGTAGGGAATTGGCTGAAAAACATCATCAAGCTGACAGCCAGAGGGTGTCTTCTGGGGGAGGTGGGGCCCACAGTGGGTGGACACCCACATGAGACATTCCTTGGAGATGGAGAGCTGTAAACAAACATCCCAAACCAAAAGAGTGTAAAGCAAGAAACCCAGTACGAGACGGTTTTAATTTTGGATGATAGTGCAGGAATAAAAAACCTTCACAAAAACATTCCCTGCAGTTATTTTTCCATTGTTTTTTTTACATTTAAAGAGTGAAATAATAATGACATTTCCTATTTTGCAGTTTGCTAGGGAGCTCATGGAGGCCCTCAAGATCCCTGGGCCCCTCTTTGAGATACTCCGTGTTTACACCGCAGGTAAAAATGTCACAAAAGTAGATTTTCCCCAGTAGAACTTAAACGGATTTTGAAGACCGTGTGAACACATCAAATGAAACAAAATATAAAGTTAAGATTTCTAACTTCAGTGTGAATGCCTAATGTCCAAAGGCTGACTTTTGCTGGCTTTAAAAGTTGACGAGCACCAATAATTCATGAAAGATGTGGAATATTTTCTTGAAAAGGTGACGCAAAACTGAATTGCTGGCTTTAATTTGCATTAGGAAGTAGCTGTTGCAACCCTGATCTGTTTCAATGACACTTCAGTTTGAAAAGTTACATCAGCAACTTTCGTGTCACTCCAGCGTAAAGATTTAACATTAGTAACACTGAATGGATGGAAGATAGAGGCAATAGGCCATTGGTCACCAAAGACATTTTGAGATGTCCCAGTATTTTCCTACTGGTGCAGATGAGAAGAAAGGAGCAATAGCTAAATTCCACGTGGCTGCATCTATGGGCTATTCATGCAATATGGTGGTTATGAGACAAAGTTCATGACTGTTTTAATCAAAAGGTGTACCGATCCATTAACATCTTAAATGTCAGGACACCCTAACCCTAACCATGTCGGATTTAGGGGGACCTCTTGGCAGAAATTGAATAAACATCTATATTTGTGTGTATTATCATCACCTAAGACTAAAAGTAATTGAGTTTTCATCCCTTTAAAATGAGCCTTTACCATCTACACCTTGAGCAGCATTGCCCATGATGCACCACAACATTTCTACAGGTGCCCTGAACAGACAAACCAAACCCTGGCTCTGGGACGTAGCTACTTCAGGGCATGAGATGAGGTGTATGTCATTCTTTGAGATCTGCAACGACACCTCTAGGTGCCTCTAAATCCTCCACGCTGGACTTTGATTAAGGAACTGGCTCTGACTCATGTGGGTTGTGACTAATAATGTAAAAGGCAACCATGTGTACTACAGCAAATTACATAAAGGAGGTTTGTACGAAAATCACAAGTCGGAGTGCCAATAAGAATTTTATTTCAATTCAATCAATATTGTTAACAAAAAAAAAAAAAATGAAAGCCATGACATAGCTCGGATATTTTCTATTTTCTTTGTACAACATCACACTCATGTTGTAATCAAATGACATGTGAAAAACCTTCCTGCAAGACACCTGCAGAGAGAAAACAAGTAAGGCAAAGAGGAGATGGTTTATCTAGAATCAGAATCCAGCAGGCGATAAACAGATCCATTTTCCTCAAAGTTCAGATGAAATGTATGCAATTTACACTCAAAACAAATATTTACAATTCCTTTTTTTTTTTTTTTTTTAAATCAAATTTGTTACATAACAAATACGTCGGAGAAACATGGCGAACGGGAGAAAACAAAAACAGGTTTTGCTTTATCCGCACTAAAGCACTTATGGAGCTACCGTATCATAACGTACATTCACTACTTTAGAGATCGATCTACGTACTGAAGAGAAAGTGAAATTTGACCAGGTATTCTTTTACTGCTACTCTCCTCGGATGGTTATGTCATAAATATCTTTAGTATCGCCTGACTGCACATTAGTGTCCTTCGTTTGAGTAAGCTATGGAGAAGGAAACGTTGAGTGTGTGGTTTCTTTCTTTTTCTTTGACTTCACTAGTTTACATAGCTGGAGTCATCCTATCCACAGTGAGATCAGAATCATGTGCCCGTTTTTTTTGGTCCGCCACGTGTAATCCAAACTAGCGCTACAGTCAGCACGACCACAGTGAAGACTTTCCTTCATGCTTCATGAGAAGAGAAAGAGTCTGCAAGCTTGCACGTGCTGCTCAGTGTTTAAATTGACACTTTATATGGCAATGTGGTGATAAACAAAAGGCCAGTCTATACATATTTAAGCATCTGCAAGCTACATATGGTTGAAACTTTTAGACCTCAGGTTACATTTTTCCTGAGTTATCAATTCTGCAGCCAATACAGGAAATCCCCTACAATTCTACTGAGCTGAGCTACAAGACGTTTGCCTTGTTGAGGCAATGAGGAAATCAGAGCATTGATGCCAGGTAGCTTTACCTGCAATTATTTTGATTTATTAAAAAAAAACAAAAAAAAAAACTAACTCAACATTAAAATAAAGCATCTTTAAGTTGATATGTCGACCAGTCGGGTTTGGACTAGCTTCAGCTTCTACTTATAAAGCTGTTGAATACTTGAGTCGCTGAAACTTCAACACTGTTTACCTCTTAATAAGCCAAAAGACAGGACAAAAAAAAAACAACTGCTGCTCGGTGTTGATCTATAGCAACCCTACAAAGAGCTACTTCATCACTAAAACAGACAACAGAAAATTAACAAGAGCATGTGACCTGAGAGAAGGTCAGCTTGAAGGTCACTTATCGGGGAGTGTTGTTTGAAGCGAAGCTCCCAACATTGATAAGCACTGATACACGTCACGCCTCGCCACCACACAACATTCATCAGCATCATGTAAAGCAAAAAAGCAATTAATGATGAAAGGTGGTACAATGGTGACCATTTGCTGCATCAACTAAAGAGGTCTTCATAAAAACCGGAGAACAGGGGGGGGGGGGGGGGGGGGGTCGGGGGTGATGATCGAGTAGGGTTCATGCATTGGCTCTAGATGAGGAGAGAAGGAAAAGAAGTCCAGAGTTTTTTCTTTCTCGTGAATGAGCACATCAGTCCCAGTGCTGGGATGGGGGGTGGCCGCCGTGGGGGTGGTGGTGGGGGGTGGTGGGGGTGGTGTTGGGGCATTTGGGGGGTTACAGTGTGAGGGAATGGAGGACAGACAAGCTTATTTGACCAGCCTCTTGGCTACATCTCCGTAGGCTATCTCGATCTCCTTGTCACTGGGGCAGGTGTTGGTGAACTCTTCACGCGTGTAGGCGTTGTTCAGGTACTTCCAGATGGCGGTCATCTCTTTGGGGATGTCAAAGCCACGGTACTTCTTGGCTACCACCTGGAGGAAGGCATCAGAAGTTAGAACTCTCACCAAACTGGGCTTTGTACTCCTTAGAAACTCCGAGCATACTGTCAGCTATTTGCATTAGTTCAGAACTAATCTAACCTGAAGAATCATCTGTCAAGAAAATATACATTTAAGGAACAGAACAGTTATTTTCAGTCATTTTTTAGTACTTAATCGCTAAAATGCTTGAAATATTTTATTTATTTTTTCTAAATTGATATCATGATTAGTGGCTATTGTGAGAGACTTGACTTAAGACTAAACGCAAAAAAAGAATAGGGCAAACCCTGGGCCTGGGCCTGACAATAATAATGCTCACCTTGACTATATGCAGCTTGGGCAGCAGGTTACAGTCAGCGAGGGTCATTTCATCACCATCCAGGAAGTTGCGGTTGGAGACCTTGATGTCCTCGATGCTGTTGTGGTCGATCTCATCGGGCAGGGGTGAGCGAAGATACTCATCCAGCTTCTGCAGTGTCTTCAGAAGCCCACGCTCCAGAGCTGCAAAGAGATGTATTATAATATTAAACAGTAAAAACTGCTTTAACAGATGTTCTATTATTTCTTCAGCATGAGCAAATACTTAGTAGTGTTAAATTGCCACAGCTTTTCCTGACGCCACCTACTACAGCTGCTACACCGATATGCTCATCGGCCACATGGGGGCAGCATTTCATCAAGAGACAAGCACTTGTGTGCATTATAACTACAGGGAAACTACAATCTAACACAAAGCTTTAGAAAAGCAGCGTAAAACAATATGATGCTTATTAGGAGCTCATTACCCGCCACATATTTCAATGTACTGCAGTTTGTTGCACAGGTGTTATACTTTGTCCTCACCCCATATCCATCCATCTACAGATTATTCATTAATAATTAATTCCATTGTTAGAAAATATGACATGAATGCCTGATTCACTTTTTCCACAGCATTCTTGACTTGAGACCTTATCACCGAACCATGAGATTCAGTCTCAAAATCTGTTGACACAGCTTTGGCTTTCACATCTAGCTCACCATGGTTCAATATTTTCCCACGGTGGAGAACAGCCAACTAAAACATGACACAAAATCTGAGTATTTTCTGAATACCATCAACATCTTCCTAGGGAAACAATTCCACAAATTGTTTCCCCTTAAGATTCAACAGGGTCTACGGGACAATATAGTCCACATTTCTCATATTTTTCCAATAAATCTATCTGTTAAAGTTTGCGATATGACCACTCTTACAGCAGTGACCAGGGTGCATGTATCAGGAACCAGAAGGATGAGATTGTGAGCACTTGTTCATTCTACTGAGCTGCTCTGTGGTTTTCCAGAGACCTCCACCAGGCTAGACAGGGAACATGAGGACAGGAGGAGGCTGCAGAACAAAAGCGCTGTGTTCCTGACCGAACCAGGATACCAGTAAGGGCAAGGGCTACCAGTGTCGCCTAGCAATCAGAGAATTCTCTACACACAGTTGGAAGGTTTCTGGATCTCTGTGCTAAACCAGTGCGCCCTCCCTAGTGCGCGTTTGTGTTTGTCAAAACAGACACAGGTAACTTACCTTCATTTGCATCTGGTTTTGAGTTCTTAATGAATGCGGAAAACTTGGCGAAGATGTCCATACCAGCTGTGTTGGACTCTGGGTGTCTGGCACCGAGCTTGATGTACCTGCACACAGGCAAACATGAAACAATAACAGGTAAACACACACAAATGTATGAAGAGGTTAAAAGGATAATAGATGAAACCCAATAAAAGAAAAAGAAAAAGATTTAACCTGTTGACAAATATTGCTAATGTTGCGCTTGAACATGGTAATTGTAGTTTACTTTGAGTCCTAAATACACCACCACCCTGCTGCTGTAAATATTTACGTGTTTTATTATGCAGAAAATAATCTTTCACAAATGCAGTCGTTACTCCTGTTCGAGTAAATTTTTGTGATTTTTTTAAATTTGATTTTGTTTTATGTCTCCAACAGGAACATACGGTCTATGGGTTGAGACCACAGGCTGGCTGAGAAAGTCAAAAGGAACTGAGAAATGAACTGAAAGATTGTTGGAATTATCTCGATTTAGCCTAATTCATAGCATTGATCTAAGAGTGTGCTCAAGCCACTGCAGTGCAGTATTGCCACAGAGGTGAGAAAATACTCACTTTGGTGGGCAGAGGATGTCCTCAAGGAACTCCTCAATCTTGTTGACGTCAGTTTTGACCTCGCCGTTAAAGGTGATGAAGGGTGGGTGTGTGCCTGGGGCCAGGTTCTGGAGGTCTGCAGGCTTCCTGAAAGACAAGTGGAGCAACTTTAGTGGATTGAAACAAAAGCTATAAAACATGTTGTTTTTTTTTATTATTATTATAATACATATTTGTGGATCCGACCAGTAAAGTAAAATACATAAAAGCAATTGTGAGAAGATTCACAATTGGCCTTCTGTTTCCTGGTTAAACATGTGAATACAGTGGGTGTATATTCACTTCATAAAAGTTCAAGCAATTGAGAGTCTGCCTCACTATAAACCACTTTTTTTTTCTTTTACAGCCATCTCACTCTCGTCCTTCCATAACCACGGTTCCTCACTGTTTTTCCGTCTCTATGAGCGTGTTTGTGTCCCTTTCTCACTGCGGCCTTCTAACCAGCACATTTTGTACCAGATGTCTCTGGCAGGCAGATGACACTGACACACATAAACAAAATGAGCATGTGTTGAATGAGCAGTGTGGACACAACTGACTCATGAAATCCACAGACGCTTTAATCCCTCCGGTTTAGAAACGGCAAAAACACACAGCAGTGTCTCCACGACTGCTGGAAGCTAATAGACTGATGTGAGCCAGCAGGCGGCGTGAATCCACTCAAACTAATGTTACAAACAACTGCATCCACCCACAGAGACTGTTTGATGGTCCGGGAGCAATTGTAATGGTAGCTCAAGTTTTAGGATAGGCCATCTAAGGGCAAAAAAAAAACAACAACAGGAAATTACTTCAATTCTTCAGCATACAAAGAGGAAGTTGCACCCTCACCCAATGATATCACTGAAGAATGGCCAACAAACCGTCCAGGAGAATCCCAGGCTTTCATCACAGAAATATAAACACGACAGCCTTGACCCGAGACAGGACAGGAACTCAAGGACTTATGGCAGTGACATGTGACATTCAAGTCCGTCTACAGGCATATTTAAATACTACAATAAAATCAGCCATAAACATGGCAAACACACACCTTCTTCTGCAATACATAGTTATTTTATGTTTACTCAAGATTACAGACACTATGTAGCACGAACCAAGAATCACATGTTCCTCTACAAATAAAAAAAATATATATATAAAAAATTAAGCAGCAAGTAGTGCCACCAGCTGAACAAAGGGTTGTTTGAGAAGAGAGGGGTATAAACAGGCACTGCTAAGTAGGCGGACATCCTCCATTGGCTTTTACAGGATATCAGCCAGCTTTGTTTCATGTTACACCTCCGCTGCCAGGGAAAATACATGCAAATATAGCCAAAGTTGACTAGTCAAATGGGCTCTGCTTTCCTCTTTTTCCCTATATAAAAAGCCCCAGTGTTTATATGGGTGTCTATTTTCTGCGTGAAGTTTGCATGCAACAATTTTTTTGTTATCCCATCTAATTTTAGTTTACTATTAAACCATTTTCCCTTTGACTCACCTAAATTAGCATCTGCGTCATGTGAGCGCCTCATATTGGCTGCTGCAAATATATACTTAGGTGTGGCCACACCTCTGATGTTGAGCCCTGATCAAGACATAGTGCTAGAAAAACACTTTTTTTTTTTTTTAATGATTTGCCTGTAAACCCTTATCCACGTCAACAATGGCTTTTTAATATTTCCTTTCCTCCTTGTTTGACACGTTTCCTTTAAATCTGAAGAGCCTGGAGAGCAGGGCTCAAGACTTATGGTGTCCTGTTGTCCCAGGGATAATAGACCATGTGTTTTAAAAATGCCTCATATAGCTATTAGTATGTGTAACTATTGCTAAGCAAATGAAAAAGAACAGTGCCGTTTGTCCTTTGCACCGTGTCTTCTTTTGCTGTTACCATAGTTATCTCTAGCTTTCTCTCTCTCTCCCTCTCTCTCTCTCTCTCTGTGTAGTGCTGTGTCAGCGTTAGTTATGGTCACTGGCCAGATACTAAGTTCAAGACCCAAGAAAAATGACGCTCAATGACATTTTTGACACAGTTCAATAACTATCGACAGGGGGCGCAACCCTTCTTTTTCCTGATAACACAACACTGTGAGCAAAAAATCTGTTTAAATTGGCAGGAGGTGAGCTTGTTAGCCGGTAGCTGATACCAGCCGGCAGGCAGCAGAGTCCTGCTGAGTGTTTGGCTGAGGAAGCTAACCGCTAAGGAGCTAATAGCCTACAGCTAACAGAGCTAACAAAAGTAACAGCTAAACAAAGCAGGACTCAGACCAAATTTCTGAGTTGTCTAACACAACAAGTCTGACACAAGTTTACAGTACATGATGTACTTAAGTACTTCAACTGAGTACAGTTTCGTGTTACAAGTACTTTGCATGCCAATAATAACAACCAAAGATGAGAACACAATAAAGAAGCAACATTTAAATTTGACATTTTACACAACAGTTTACGTTCATTTAAGGATGGTTAACGTGGTGAAAAAAAAAGGAGCCCTGTTGGATTGTCTTCTTGTTTTTGAAAGCACAGTATTTATCTTATCCAAGTTGATCTCTGTGGTGTTTTTGGTCCCCTTGTCTCAGAGGAGGCGACGCCTGTCAGAAATCCAGAATCTCTGAGTCAAACACATGTGACAAAGAGAGACCATATAAACCAGACATCCATTTGACCATGCCTGGAAAATGATCTGGCACTCGTCTGTCCTGCCTTTAGCATGTGGAAAAAACGTTTAGGGAGTATTTAGATGAATCATACACGAAAAAGAAAATAGAGTGGGTTTGGTAAAGAGCTCCTGGTACTGGAATCCACATGTGAAGGCACGTTTGCTTGCAGCTGGGAGGAAAAATTTAAATTGCAGTCAAAATTGCAGGGGATAACTGTTTTTTGATCCCTGTGGTTAAAAAAAAAAAAAAACATGCCGCCCATCGAGATCTAGGCAGGAAGTAAGTGGAGTGAAGAACCCCGAATAGCCTCTCCAGAGTCTGTATGTTTATTTTTCTCGAATTTTCTCCAGCCTGGGATAGGGTCATGGGAAAACCAAATAAGCAGTGGGGAAGCAGCGAAGTGTGTTAGAGGTGGGGCTGGATCAAAGCGGTATGGAGTCACCCAAAAAAAACTGAAGGAAAAGCCAAAGGAAGAAAAAGAGGAATATCCGGGTTTAACAGCCAATGACAGGAGAACAGGGCAGAGGAGGAAAAACAAGCAGAGGATGATAACGGGTGTGGGACTCACCTCTTGAGATCCACCGTGGTGACGTTGAAGACGACTCCTTTGAGCCACAGGATCATGAAGAGCCTCTGGGAGAAGGGGCAGTTCCCGATGCTCTCTCCATCACTTCCCGCCTTGAACAAACAAGACAGATAGCAAGTTAGAACGCGAGTAGATACACAAACAATGCCAGCCGTTTCTATCCTATGAAGACCGCTGAAAGTAGAGTGGAAATGTCTGGGAATTAATGACGGCAGGGTCTTAAAAACATCTGGAACAGGTTTCTGATGGCACTGATAGCACTTAGCTTATAGCTGAACACAAAATGGAAAAAATAAAAATAAAAAATGGTCCCTGCAATCTTGATAGAGATCACATCTCTGTTGCATAACCTTTATGGCCCAGAGCATTTTACTGCACTCACCCAGAGAGGGCCCATTTCAGACAATGACTCTTTCATGCACATTACAGGCTGCCCTCAAATAGCCTTAAGTGGGAGAGCCGACCCCCTTGTCTTAAATGCTTCAGCACACTTCCTCTCCATTAATCTGCAGAACTACTGTCCAAGAGTAAGAGGAAACTTCTGGAGTGATTAATACTGGGACAGCCTCTTGTTTCCTCTTTTGCTACACTGCACAAACACAAGAGGTGAGCTGCGGCGGCGGCGGGAATGAGATCGACAGAAGCGGCGCGTGTCCTCCAAATTAATGAGGAATGCTCATCGTTTAGCACGCAGCGTTTGACATATGCGATCACTCAATGGAGGATGAGAAAGTGTGACAATGGCAGTGTTTCTGTCAGTAAACCGAAAGGGAGGGTGTTGTAAACTGTCAGAGATATCTCCCATCTTCACAGCAGCCACCCTGCTCTTTGTCATGTGCTCTCCTTTCGTTCTCTCAATCTCTAAATGATCCTTCCCTTCAGCTCACAGCCATGTATGGGGTGGGGAGCCTGAAGCAGAGGACAAATATGGTTTGGGTTCTACATGAGAAGGCAGATTGACCATCTCATTTGATTAAGTGAGCTTTGCGCAATATCTTAATGAAATCTGCAATGCTGGCTGGTGCACACCGACGTCTGCTTCAAGAGAACCAATTTCATTCTTAGTTAAGTCATATAATGGCTAAAATTCTGAACCATCACGTGAAACAGAAATTGTTATAATTTGCTCCTTTTCGTTCCTAGTGCATTGACCAGTGATAAACTGCAACCTTTATCATAGACTGGAGCTATATAGCTGTGGATACAATGTTGAGGTATGCCACTCTCCAGGCGAGGTAGGCCAAATAAGAATGCACCGTATTCATCTATTCACAAGGACAAGCATGGAGGTCATTCAAGTACCCGCCCTCTGGAATGCACCTCTTCATTCATCCAGTGAATTACTGTAGCAGAGCCTCTGTGGAACGGCTAAATATCGTTTCGTCAGTCACAACCCATTACCTGCAATTTTCACCTCGACTTGTGTCCTGCAGGATGTGATATGCAAAGTGTGGCTCTATTATCACACAAATTCATTTTCTTAAAAAGGGGAATTCTGGTATTTTTACCCTTGGGTCTTATAGTTACTTGTTTGGTGGATAATGTTTAATTCGTACCAAATGTCTGACAACATTACAGGAACAATTTCCACATAAATCAGATCCTTTCTGTAACCAGAACCTCTTTTATTCAAGGGGAAGTGTCATTCTGAAATCTCTTTGGAAAGAGTAGTTTGGAGTTTACCTAGAGGAACTGCCTGCAAGAGCTTTTTTTTCTAAAGTCATGGCTGAATATCAAACTGATTTTGACAATCTAGATGAATTGCAGTGAGAACATAACTGACGGTCCAAGTGTCCCCAAAGGATTTAGTTGCAGCTGTGTCGTGGGTAACAGCTTAGGTGATTAATGGACCCACCCAAAAACCTTTGGTGAATCTGAATAAATACATATGGCCCAGGTTTAAAAATACTGCAATTGACTTTAAGTTGTGGACAGATTTGCAAAGGGTGCTGCATAAAAACACATTTCAGATCAGTTTTTAACTCTCGCACAAATGGATGTTTAGTATCAGAGAGGAAGGTTCTACACTGTCCTCAATAGTGGACTTTGTTCTCAAGTGTCCAGGCAGACCAGCAGCTCCTGGTCAGTGCGGGGCTGGCTGCTGTTGTCCTCTGTGTAACGCCCAGTGGGATGGCTCTGTTTGATCTGCCTGCTGGCATCCATTGTACTGCGGCTGTCCTCCTCCCCTCCCTCTGAATTCAATATCTGAAAAGCTTGGATTAGATCACTGCCTTTGTTCGGCAAATGAAAGTCCCCTTTTCACCTTACATGATTCAATTTCTAAAATAAAGCTTCGGCCATGAAATGTTGGGGGTATCGTGGCGCATGGCCATTACTAGACCGGACAAGCATCAGATGTTTCTTAGGGGGATCAGAAATGACATCAATGGGATGATCACTCCATTTTCCCCACAGCGCTACACCTACAGAGACCCATTCAGCTCTGGATCAAGGGTGGCAGTGCAGCGCAGCAACGTTCCCATGGCGATGGCCAGACACATGACGTGAAAAGCAGAGCACACAGTGTCGAGGGGATGACCGATTCACAGGTAAACCACCAAGAAAGTTTTCTTTCTTTGGGGACAAAAATGCAAACCACACAATGCACTATCATTTTAAATCCTAAAGACCTTCCCCTAACCTTACTGCACTGTAACATAATGAGCTGCTTTTAAGCTGAGCTCATCTTCAAGTTCTGTGTCTCAAGTGGCCAAGAAGAAGGCCACAGCAGCTGAGAATGACATTTCACTCTTTTCTCTCTCTCTCTGTCTGCTCTCAGAGCCATGGCGGTGCACCTACCCTCTGGAGTCTGCAGTAGAGCAGCTCTCTAGCGAAAATAGACAGCTAGAGAAGGAGATATTACAGGAAATAGAGATCATGAGTAGTGCTAACAGATATTAAGGAGAACAGGCAGTAATGGATGCTTTCTATGGGAGAAAGGTGAGACTGCAAGCTTTGGAGGCTATGAGCCATTTGCACATTGCTCTTTTCTTCCTCATCTTCTCCCTCCTTTATCCCTCTCCCCTTATCCTGGGCCCCTCTGTGGAGTCAGACAGGGGGCGGGGGGGATGGGCATTTGGGGAGGAGGGAGAAACTATTCCAGAAATGTCCTGTTACTACCGCCGAGGAGGATGCATGGTTTGGTTTAAACGATGATGCTGGTTGGAGCAGCATTTCAGCTGCTTGTGACATATAAACTGCTTGGCTATTAAAGAACTGCTGCCCTAAATTTCAGTGTGTAGTGGTCTTCAGCAATAATTGTGCTGAATAACATTTCAAAGTAGCACCCTGGAGTGTGAGCTCAGTGGATTAATTAGAATTAGAAATTAAAATGAAATGTTATTTGAAGCCAATTGGCCAAAACAAGTTTGTAGAGGTTTCGGACCCCCCTCCAAACATTTTCCTTCTCCACCCTACTAACACTTTCCAGAGTGCTATTATTATAGTGTGACATTCAGAAAAGGGCTTCTGGAGAACCCTCTATACAGCAACAACACAAAGCGCTTTTTGTTTGTAGAGTTTAAGGCACGTCACCAGTTGGCAAGGGAGGGGAAAAAACACCCCAATAAAAATAAAAAAAAACAAGCGAGGAAAGAAATGATTTTGAAATGGGGGCCTTATAAAAGGCATTTTCCAAGAAGTAGACGAGCGTTTCGATTCTGAACACAAGCAGCGTTCACAGGAACATTTCGCAGTGCCCTGTGTTTTGCCTGCCATTTCGCCTCCCGTGTCAAAAATGACACATCTTGCAGACAGTTGCACCATCTTTCACTGAGATTCGAACAGAGATTTCCCCTGATTTGGATAACGTCTGGGCGACAGAAGCCACAACAGCTGACGACTGCCAACAGACTCTCAAGCTTTATTTAGGCTCAATGGATAGACCATGAGTTAACAGATGCCTGTTTATTTAATGCCACACACACACACACACACACAGCTGCCTAGTGGAGAGTGTGAGTCACGCTCAAGTCGGATGTTATCTAGTAGTCGGTGTCCAGGACAACACTGCCCCACAGCAGGACAATGAGACCTCTGTCAGCATGGGGGCCAGTATCTTTACGCTTATTCCTCTATAACACAGCGTGAGATCATACCTCTTCATCACTTCCCCTAAGACAAATTGTCATACAGCCACTGATGTAATGGACCAACTTAACACAATGTCAGACCTCAACTGATCAGCTCGAGCGCGTCAAGGTATATGGACTTTTAACAGGCTTCTTCTGCACCGTCCTGTAACATTTTACGAGCAGGCACATATAACGCTAGAGCTGTTCAGCTCAACCTCCCTCTCAAACACTCCCAATTTCTCAGTTATTTAGTGATATATCTGCGTTTTAAAGCTCTCTCATCATAACTTGATACACAGCTTTCCTTTTTTTTAGATGGGTGATGTGAGATCACAGTAACCCTAGTCAGCAATCAAGGACAATGGATCCTGTTCAGACTGGGCATGGTCCTCCCAGTCTCTGCTCACAGCCTAATTTTAGTAACACGGAGGCCTGAGCGTTCCCCTCCCAGATTTCATATTCTAAAATTGGGTGGGCTGCTCAGCAAGTTCAAGGCACACTTTGACCGAATAAGGATCTGCACTGTAACAGCGCAGCAGCTTTCCTCCTCCTGCTCCAACACACATCAGGAATGTCCGTTTGAGAGAGTGGGCAGCCATGGTAACGTCACAGCAGGAACGCCTCGCCCTGTTTGCTGGACAAGTATGCAGCAGGGTGGTGGGTTAGGACTGTGACTCGACTGAGCAGCTGAATCCAAAGCTGGCCGTCTTCGTCAGTTTGCTGAATTGAATCAGGTTGAATGATTAAGTTTGGTTAATGACCCATATAATCTTGGTCATATGTCCTATTCCAAAAGGCAAGGCCAACTGCTGAACAGCAGCCTCACACCTGGAATGACTTGATACCTTGCTCAAGGTCAAGTCATGTGTACGACAATATGAGAGGGGTCAAAAGAAGGTGGTACTGTTATTAAAAGGTTCGCAAGCCAATTTTTGTTGGGGAAACACTGCTTGATGTGGTAGAAAACTAAATATCTCTGAACTTTGTTGGGACGGAACAAGCAATCTGATAACATCGTCTTGGACATTTTAGGATATTTTATAGACCATTTTGGGATATTTTTATTTATAATTTAGAAAATAATCAGCAGAATTATAGATAAAAAAAAAAAAAAGATTATCCTCCAGGCCTTTTCGCCATCTTTCGAAGGGATGGCAAAGAATGACAGTAAATGGGAGGGGACAACAACATGCAGCAAGCTGGACTCAGAGCCAGGTCATTGTGTTGAGGGCATTACCTTTGTAGATGGAGCACATGCTCCATCGGGTGACGTACCAAGTCGCCCCAAATTGTTAGAACTTAATAGCTAGGTATCATTCAATACTCAACAGCTTTCAATACTCTATTGGAAGGTTTTGGCCGTCACCAAAAAGGTACTGGTTTTCATTCTCATTTTCTGAATGACTCAGCTTGACTGGGTGGGTAATGAGAGGTGAATCCCTCATTCTAACAGCAATCAGTGATGTGAGTATGAGTGTACAGTAGAGTCTGAGTTTGCCATAACATGGAAATGCCATCACATCCTTGGTGTGGCTCTGACTCAGGCTTACATCACTCTGTGGAAACCTCAACACTTCCAGTCAGACACATGCCTACTGTGCTGGACCACAGTGCTGTCTAAGAACCAGTGGCTAATGTGGAAAGTTGGAGACTCAAGTCAAAAAGAGACCGACTACATAACCAAGTCAGTATTGTTATAACTTCTGTATCTAGCCTCAGTGTAGAAGAGATAGATGACACGCAGCTAGTTCAGGTTTCTCGAATCACATGATGGTGTTTGGTGATGAGTAATACGGATCCAAAATGACGGAAAAACAAACAGACCGCCATGTGGGAGATCAGCATGAACCAACAACCCTCGCCCTAACTGTTGTTTCAAGTGTCTTGCACAAACAGTGTGCTGCATACTGAAGACTTCAGCGGCTCCAACGCTCCACCCACTTAGAGATTCAGAGAACCCAGGCCGATGACCAGGGCAGACTCATGCCTCACAAACAAAAACCCATGCCCCTTTCATCCTCCCTGTTTTTTTCCCCAACATTTGCATAGGAAAATCTAGCTCCACCTATCTGAAACTTATCTTCAAAATGTAATTTCTCCGCACAGAAACGACATTCATTTCATTTCCAACCAAAATTAACCTTGTCGCAATTCTTTCGGAACAAATGTCTAGACAGCTGTGTGAACCACCCTTTGGCACCAACACAATGCCAGCATGCGTCTACCACTCATGCCAGATTTGCATGGCAATATATGTCTAAACCATGGCCACACAAACACTGGCCTCATCTGTAATTCTGAGCAGACAGCGCGTCTCCCTCCGGCCACTCGCTGCTTGCATCCACTCTGACCTGCAATTGAGTTGCCTCTCAGTACCAGGCTGGGACACACTTGCCTGGCTTTTCACAACATGAAAATCAAACATGCAAAACGCTTGAGGAACAGCGCACGCACGATCCTTTAAATCTGCGTGAGTGTAAACTGAACATTTATACATCACATTACTATAAGTCATGATATTAAACGGCATATCAAACCAGTATTAATATAAACCAAATTTTACTTGCCATTCCTGCTGTAGTTTAGTCACAATGTTAAAGTACCACATATGATGCAGTTCAATCATGCAGGTCAATACTCAAGACTCATTTCAGCCAAACGTAAATATAATGAATGCATAACATTACCAAGCAGAGTTGCAATGATTTGTCGAAGAAAAGAATATTATACCGCAATCAATTGTTTCATTCAATTTTAAACAAAAAGGTCAAACATTTGCTACTTCCTGCTTCTTAAATGTAATTTCCCCTCTTTTTCATTTATGATAATAAACTTGACTGCTGGTTGGACAAAAGAGGCAATTTGAAGATGTCACTTTGGGCTCTGGGAAACTGATGAGCATTTTTTCACAATTTGTTGACATTTTATAGACTTAACGACTGATCAACTACATTAAAAGATTAACTGAAAGACAGCCTAGGTGGACATGTGGGACACTCAAGGTTCACTGTACACCTTGATGGCAGAGATGCTCAGATAGTTTGATGAGTCAAAAAAGATGCCCCGTCATCCTATCCTGCATGTTCAGTTACTACACTTTGGGTTACACACACTTTGGCTCTGCTATGAAGACCACAGCACGTGAAACACAAGCAGACTGGATCATGTTAAGACTGATTGAGTTACACGTGCAGCGAGCAGGGGAGATTCTCCTCATTTAAGAGGTCACACACCTCCTCCGACAGTGAAGATGATACAACAGAGTCACTGGCTTGTTTTCCCTCTGTATCCTGATCTGGAGGATTACAATTCCTGCACTAATCTGTCCCTTTGGTGAACAAGTAAAACACACCAGCCAGTGAAGTAACAAGACCCTCTGTCGGAATTAAACCTTAAAAGTCTCATTTCCATTCATGTTTTTCTAGGGTGGTCTTACTTCCTGTCCTTGGGCTTACAGGAGAAATGCCTCATTAGCCAAAGACTTCCTGGACAGGCAATACATACAAGACATACTTTTCCTCCTTTTAACAGGCTGTACAAAGCTTTTCCTCAGAATACATTGCACAGGATGATTATATACAGCAACTATTCATTCAGACACAACCAATAAACGGGCCTATATTCCATAAAATGGACATGCGCACATTCAGTCTCAAAATGCAAAGACTGGCCAGAAAGCGCCTCTTTAAACTAGTGTCATAACACACTGCATCGAATTGGCCAGTCTCCATGCTCAGTGAACCGGATCGTAACAGTGGTAGAAGCAGTGACCGGGCCAGGTGCTGCAATAACAAAGTATGAGAAACAACAGCTTAAAGCAACAGCACAGCACTCTACAAGAGAAACAAGCCATTAATTATTGTTACCGAACTCATGATGCTGACTGAAGCATTGCCACATGCTTGGGAAACATTAACTAGGCTATTGATTTTCTTATATTAAAAAAACAAACAAAAAAACACAGTACTCAGTTAGGCTATCTGGAATAATGCCCAGGGGGAGAGGAACAGTTCATTTTAAAAGGCAAGTCTGACATTTTTAAACCTGGGGCTTATTTGGTGTTTAAATAAAATGACTAATAAAGACAAAATGTTTGGTTCTAAAGGGTATGTTTGAACTTGAACTTGAACACCAAAGTCACACAATACCACAAAATAGTCGATTGTGTCGATGTAGTACAATGAATCCGGTGTACTGCAAAGTAAATCGCAATGTCAGTGGAGTCTTGTGGCTTCGAGGAGAGCGATATAACAGACGTTCTGGTTAAACAAAAATGATCATACTCTAGCAACAAGTAGTATCTCTGTAGGAATCCTTTTACATAATGTTATCAGACACATAATTACAATACAAGAATGCCAGTGGCAAAAAAAAGCACTTTTAATGGACATAATTTGACTGTTGCAATTGCCCCAACAATTTGTTGCAGTCATTGCAGCCCATGTTGTAGCTCCCAACTGAGGTGAACTAATTACCAAACTTCTGTTCTTAATACTTACTTTCACACCAAAATATGTTAAAAAAAAAAGGGGGGAGGGAGCCAAGATTTTAGAATATAGTAATTGCTCTTTAAGATGAAAAGCAACCTGTAATCATAAGGCAAACTGAAATTCCAGCAAGATAAAGTATTATCTACTATTATAACCACCGTTAATGCAGTGGTTTAAAAAGTCATCCTTGGCCTTGGATGTCATTTCATGCAACAGCACTGACTAGAGCACAGGAACTGCTGAAAAAAGGTCATTGGATTGCCATAAAAGAACACATCACAAGGCACAAGTCTGATTGTCACATGTGCAACTGATAGCACAATATGACATGAGCAGCTCCTCCCAAGGATCCTTATACGCGTTTATGGTGTGACACAAAACATATTTTCCCTTGTCCATGGAAGAGAGACTTTGATCTCAGTGTGCATTGTGATATGTGCTGCTGAGTATTCATTCCTTCTATAAAATGGTCTGACAATGCAGACCCCGAACGTCCCTACAAAAGTGTGGCATTGTTGGGTACTCCCCCTTAACACAAGCATCTCCACGGATGGTTCCCATGGGATTGTGCTGAAGGACACAAACAAACACAGAGAGGCTCTTATGCAGTCCAGACTTAAAAGCACTTCACCATGTTTACTGGCTTCGCCGTCGCTGTCTGCTGGCAAGAAAGTGGAAATCTGGAGGCAGCAGAAGGCTTTGCAACCAGTAGTGCGACCTTGGCACACTTGCAGCCATGAGACGCATACACAAGTAGAGATAAAGCCTGCCTGTTTCACTTGACTCATCTGTATTCCGTGCACTCTCATATAGACGGGTCATAGGCCGTTGGAGGATGAGTAACCGGCAAACTTGAATTGATTCAGATTTGTGAAAAGCTGAATGAAAACATATCCAAAATAGTAATGATCTAATGATGAATCTTGGGTACATTGACAACAGTGAATCTCCTTCACCTTCCTGGAGAAGTAACACAAGACACTCATCTGAGTGATGTCGGAAAGGCTTTCAAGAAAATCACTGATTCAACCAGGTAGTGCTTTTATCAATAGACAGGATACTTAAAGTAATTTTACTTCACTATATGCAGCTGCACTCATCCTTTTAGGCTTAATGTCAGTTATACTTTTCCCAACAATCACAGCACAGTTGATGCCAGGTTTAGGGTTTCACATTGCCACTATAGGTATGGGATGTGTGGAGGGGCAAAGTCAAACAGACATGGGCGGATGCTGGGAAGTCACCCTCTACAGCAGTGAAGCACTGTCTACTTCTCATGTGTGCTAAACAATATCTGTACGGTGATGAGGTCAAGGGTCCATCCTCCCTCCTACAAAGTCATCACATCGTGCTCATTTGTACCTGAGAGCAATATAAACTGACAAACTTCAACTCCGGGGCCCATTAAATGTGAGCACAATGTGAAATGTTCCCATAGCAATGTGACAACTGTTGCTATAAACACCGCGGGAGAAAACGTCGCAAGATCATAGAATCTCTAAACAGGGACAGTCAGCCACTAGTGTTGTCACTGCTTGGTCTATACAGACACGGTGGCAAGTCTTGTTCTAGTAGCATAATTAGTCCCCTTTGATATGTGGCAGCTCCCTGCCAGATCAGACACTGCTGTGTGTGGAGAGCACACACAGTTTGTTATCAGCTGTTCCCAGAGGCCCGGTTCAACACAGTGTGCCTATGGCAACCTGCATGCCTGCCATTGTCTCCCATGACTGTGTTTAACGCAGCGCCGTAAGAACAACAGCATCAATAATAGACGTGGACATGTCAGACACTAGTACATAATGCAAAGCTGTGAAAGAGGCAATAGAGACTTGCACACAAGTGAAAACACACAGTGGAAGAAACTTCTTCTCAAGGTCCGGGGAGGGAGGGGCTGAGAGGGAAGAGCATGCCACATGTGTAAACCTTCCAGGCCCGGGGATGATGTAACCTCTCCTGTAGGCTGGGAGAGGTATTTAGAAGAAATGGTGCTGGCCAGTTCGTTTTTCCATCCATTCTGCCTCGTCACTAAGAGGCGCTCTGTTCAGCCTCGTCTACAGAAGGCTCTTCTTAAAGAGGGCAACAGGAACAACACAAGCAGGACAGAGGTTTGGGGGATTATAAATGAATCTGGAAAACTAGAAGAAGACCATTCACAGCTACTGCAACTTAAGAGTACAACTTTTACAGGCCAGAGCCAACGGCATTTGGAAATGCATTATTTGATTAGATTTTATTTGCAGGTAATCCTCTCTTAAATTAATGACTCCCGCGTGTAGCATTTACAGTTTGTTTTTTCCAGGCCTGAGAGCGTTCACCATCGCCGTTACTTTTTAAGCGCTTGCTATTGACAGCCCACTGCACCATCACCCACAGTCTATTCAGCACGACCCCCTCCCAGTCCCCCCCTGTCCCAGGCCCACACTCCCCCTTCTTCTTTGCCATTTTCCCGCCCTGCAAAGCAGCAGGCTGAAGAAAGAAGAACAGCCATTCACAACCCCATCAACCATCACCGTGCTGGGGCAGAGACAATGATGCACGATTATAGTTTCAGGGAAGGTAGTTGTGCAGTAGAGCGGATGGGAAACAGACCATCAATTAGGCGCTCGAATCCATAACAATACATGGATGAACTGTGCTTTCCAGAAAGCAGTAAGGGCAGCTAAACAACATTGAAACCAGTGCCATGACACCGTTAATGACAGATGACTGACAAATACAGCAGCCATAGCCCACAATATAAAACATAAATAAATATAAATATAAAGAACGACCTTGGATACTGTCTAACAAAATAGTATCTCCAAATTAATTCAGTGATCTTTGATTGCAGCATTCAGTGACGACACACTAAACTTCACAACAAAAGAGCCGGTTTTAGCCTATTCCAGTGTTCATCAACGACCGGACAGAAATAATGTACACACTTCCAATAAACCCCATTACTTTGTGTCGCTATATAATTACTCTGTCAGCCCAGCAGCATGAACACGCAGACGAGGCACGTCAGCCAACGCTAGTGTTGAATTCGAGTGTAGGGGACCACAACTACTGAGCTTTTGTTACCGAATTAGCGCCCTGCTTTCCAGCATGGCAGGCTCGGCGAGGGGAGCAGACGCCGTGTCCGCCCTGCCGGTGACACCGCAGGCTCCACATGGCCACGGTGGCACGGCGGGTTTATGGATGGACAGCCTAACAAAGATTCAACTCAGTCCGACTACAATTGTTCTCCTCGCGGTTTTTATCAAATATACAAACCCTCGCGAGCGAAAAGGTATCTTAGACGGTCTTAAGCACACACAAAAAAACCTAACGTTCATTTGTAGAAAGACACAAAAGCAAACACATGCAAACCTTCATCATCACAATACGCTGGTGTGGGTTCAGCTACGTGTGAGGTTCGTAGAGAGAAAAAGTTCTCCCATGCGGCTGCTTCTGCGGTCTTACCTTCACAAACAGCTCGATAACGGGCTCGTTATCCGCCTTTACTCCGTTCTGCGGTACCGACAGCGACATTGTTGGTAGTACTATTTAACTTTTGCTATCAAATGGGAGTTTTTTTTCTTCTTCTCCTGCTACCACGCCCGACTTAGCTCGGTCCTCTTCTCCACCACTCTTTTTTTTCCCCCGTACTGAAGCCCAGCAGGCGCTTTGTCACCCCGAGGAGGACCCGGTGCAGGGAGCACAGAAGTCTCGTTGGCAAAGCGGACAGGGAGGGCGGCGGTGTCTGCCAGATACAGCTGTTCAAACGGTGCTAGTAAATAACGCTAAGCTATTACAACATTGTTGGACCATGAGGCTCTTCCTCCTGGGTATGTAGTGATGATGAGGACGGGTGGGAAGAGGCGACGGGATTATTTAAAGCCGTGATGTCATCTGAAGCGCAAACATACGAAAAAAATGTGGGAGGGTTTCGGGAGGGGAGTCTTCTTGTTGGGAGGAGGACGAGGATGTCTCAGAGCCGCTCACGGCTACCGAGAAACAAATATACAGCAGACACACATATTCTGCCTCGTATCAACAAATGAATCCATCGTGGATACCCAAGGAGCACCATGTAGTGTTGGTCAAGTTAAATTAAAACTCACAATTTAAATATTTACTATAGGCTATTAATGCGGTAATAACACAGACTCAGTATTTATTTATTTAACAACTGAAAGAAGCTGTTCCCAGAAAGTACCCAGAAAGGTTTTTTGAAGCTAGGAAGGTAAACAAACATAAACAAAGTAAAGCTGTATGAAACTGAGTTGTCCTTCAAGGCTAGTTTGTTTATTCAACTTATTTATTCATGAAAAACAGTTTTATTATTTAGTTTGTTTAAACATAAAGAATCAATGGAGACTTTCTCGTCCGATTAAAGTTTCTTCTTCAACAATACATATTGCACTTTAAAACTAACTTTTCATTGGTTATTTGTCAATCATTTACTTTCGTCTATGCAATTCTCTTGACTTTTGATTTTATTTATTTAGGTGCTTTTGATCCAATCACCTGTGTACATACACTGCATTCTGCTTTGTCCGGTTTTACCCCAGATACTTCATAATTATCAGTAAAAAGGCCATTCAATTTAATGAATCAGTCAATGATTAATTCACTTATGTCAAAGATCGAGGTTAACTGGTATTTACTTAATTGTCCAGTACTACTGTTACAAAAGACATATTTTATTGATTTAGCTACAATGCACACTTTTCAGTTCAGCTTTTAAATGTGCTGCATCATGTATTGTGGGTTTTGAAGGCGAGTTTGTGGCTCATCTCTTCAATTAGCACACAAAAGGTGTTTCACTTCTTTGTATCAGATGTAGACCTGCATACAGAGGCAGACATTCAAACGCAATATCTGACAGCTTCTTTTTTTTCCATTCTTCTAAATTAGCTAGTTGTTATACCAAACAAATGACAAAAATCTGAACATTAAGGAATGCACACATCCTATAAAAAGGTTTTATTTCCGAAAGGATGACAGTATGACAAGAGCCAGGGGTACTAAATACAAATCAAATAGCAGTCCCACAGAGTTTAGCTTGGTGCAAGGGTTTCAACATAAAATTGCATATCAATCCATTTGGAAAAATTAAAGCAAACTGTATCACATCAGATTAGTCTTGAAATGAGACCAAGTCAGAGTCAGAAACAGCCAGGTTAACAGTGCCAAAGACCTCTATTCGATTACAATAAGGGACAAGACATTCTGTAACAGCCTCTGATAGTTCACACAGCTATGCAACTGTTTCCACTAGTGAAAGGCATTGGTAACAGTATGTTACTGTATGTTGGTTTTTCTCTACACTCCATAAGTGGTTCATGCACATTAGAGACAATCACTGCACATGCAATCATTTCTCAGTGGAATCTATTGAAGCCTGTGGGAAATATTTCAAACCTGCCTACTTCAAACATCTGAAAGCTCTTTAACTGTTCCCCTGCTCAACATTTTAAAATCAAGGACAACAAAAGCGTTTTTACAGTTTAGATAATACACTAACTGACAAATCAAGTTTTTAGTCAAACACACTCTTCAGAATGTACCAAACCAGTAAAAAGAAAACAAAGACAAAGATTTAACAATTTGTACATTCTAAAGCTGAACCAGGTTGATGACAAACATCAAAAGTGAGTGGAAAATTCAAAAGTGACAAAGGCTCTCTTGCTTTCAGGACATCTGTGATGGAGACATCTGGGCCTTCCTCATGGAGCGCAGCGCCTTCTCTCGTAGGTGCTTCTCCAGGTCGTCCAAGCTGTCCTCTACTTCACTGTCTGATTCCTAAAACAAAAACAGCATGAAATACACACAAATACACAATGTTGGTGCATGAAAACAACAAACAGTATCTGTCTTAGGAGCAGAAGGCCATAGTGGCCACAATCAGAAACGGATTTAACCTTTCTCGACTCTCCATCCTCCTCCATGCCCTGGTTTTCTTGTCCCTCTCCAGTCACAGTGGGAACACTCTTCTCCTTCTTATGCTTCTTGTGCTTCTTGTGTTTCTTCTCCTTCTTGTGTTTCTTTTCCTTCTTCTTCTTCTTTTTCTTTCCACTGCCATCAACATCAGAATTCTGTAGTAAACAAAATTTAATTAGTTAATGTGCCAAGATTGGAAGGCCACAAAAAGGTTCTTATTTATTTCAAGACATAATATCCAGGGAAACTTTAACAATCTAAAGAATTTCTTTTAGTGGTTAATGCATTCAAGGACTCCTGAATGAGGGGTGGGAAAGAGGTGGGATGATGTTGCAGATTTACTCTTCAGAGAATTGTTCACAATCCCGTATATTACTAATCTATTGAAGGAATTGTTGCTGTGATGTTGGACAATTATTGGCTGAGAGCATATGATGATGTTTTTGGCTTGCTGCTCAACTATTTACAGAAAGGCAATGTATCTGCAAACTTTCACTGCAATTTTCAACTCTAAAATAATTTTAAATGCTGCCAGTTAGAGGGCACCAGACAAAAATGTGCATTAAACAACCGGGCATTTTACAATGTGCAGCAATTGTGCATTTACATAATCTCCCAAAGTACCCATGATAATCAAGACTCAAGTTAAGAACTTGCATAAATATAAAGCTGATCTAAGAAATCTATGTTAGTATGTTTATGTAAGCTGTAATGTCAAACCTTGCTTGGAGACTGACTGCCAGAACCACTGCTGGCCTTTTTAGCAGGGGGTGGAGACCCACTGGCTGAGCGGGATGGTGATGGGGAGGCAGATGCGGGGGCTGGACGTTTCTGAGCTGCTGGTCGAGGGGAAACTGATCTGGATCTTGAGGATGCTCTCCTCATAGGCTGAGGACTGGGAGACGGTCTGTGAAGAAGAAAAGGGTGACATTTAAATGAAGGCACATGTACAAAACAGATTATTGCATCCAAAAAGATAAGACAGCATTATTTAGGCATGCTAGCTGCCTTGACTACCTCTGGTTGTTGCGTGGCTCTGGAGTGCGGGACACTCTGCGGATGGGTTTACCACTGTGTGAAGGGGACTGCTGTCTCCGCTGGTTAGATGGCGATGAACTGGAGGTCTCAAAACGTCCCTGAGGACTAGTGGAACCCCTAACATTGCGACTGCGGTTTGCAGGTGATGGGGAGAGGCGGCTGGCTGCTCCGTTGGGAGATCGTGTATCCCTGCTTGGCCTGACAGAAGGCAACATGGGGCTCCTCCTGTGTCTCGGTGGAGATGAGGAGGTTGGAGGCGTGCGTCTCCTTTGAGCGGGAGAACTTCTGCGCTTTGGGGATCTAGAGGGACGTCGCTTGGCCCCTGGAGAGGAGCGTTTGGCAGGAGAGTTTGACATCCTCCTCTTCTGTGGCGGCAAAGGTGAGGGGCTGTAGCGACGCTGGATAGGGGGAGAATATCGTCTGGGGGATGGAGAACGACGACGGGGAGGTGGGGAAGGAGACCTGAGTAACATCAAATTCAATTATCAAAAACATTCCAAATAGTCAAATATGATATACAAATGATAGCTCTAGAAATAAAATGATGATGTTTATACCTTCGTCTAGGAGGCGAGGGAGATCTGCGACGACGTGGTGGAGAAGGGGTACGACGTCTGCGTCCAGGAGATGGAGAGCGTCTTTTTCTGAAGGCAAAAAAACACGTGTGAAATGTAGACCATGGATTTCAGTCTGATTCTCGGAACATCAAGTTAAGTCATTCCAATAAAAATGTTGTAAGTGTCTGACCTTGGAGAGATATCCCTGTGTCGCCTCCGTAGGGAAGGGGTACGACTACGTCTCCTCCTGACCTCACCGTTTCTGGCACCTGGCCCTGCATTTGGCCTCTTGAGCCCCTCGTCTTCTGAGGAGGAAGACCCTGTATCTGAAACCAAAGACATAGTGGACATCAACAAGTGTTTTTATTATATCCATAAGTATATGCTGAGGAAAAAACACCAAGGTTGGGGTTAGGGCACAGCTTCAAAAGTCCATGAGACGATGAGAGCAAGATGACATGGACAGACTTGGTTAAAAAGAGAGGGTTGAGTATGTGAGAGGACAGAACGGGGATAAAAACGCTAATAACCTGAAGATGACTGTCGGTTCTGCCTGCGATACTGACGCCGCTGCTGCACCGAATCTGCTGTTGCCCCTTTCTCATTTTTATCCTCCTCTGAAATGTAGAGCAATGAGTGTCCCATCAGTGTAGACAGAGCCAGGGCAAAAGACCAGTGCCATGGAAAAGTTACAGATAAAACATAAAAATAAAGATCCCTATATCTGGGTATACTGAGTTCTCTTTAAGTTGTGGTACAATGTGGTACAGTGTAATGAGACATATGCTACCATTTCTTCTTGTGCAAGTGTGATTCATCATGTTTTAGACTGTACTGATAACTGGGACCATTAGACAATTATGATACAGAATTATCATTGCAGGTTATTCACTGGCATGAGGTCCTTGAACACAGATTACTTAACCTTCTTCTTCACAGACCATTTCCATTTGCAATGATCAAAAATATTTTTTTGGCAAAAAACTAGTTCTAAAGACAACAGAAAAATATTCATTTTTTATGTTAAAATTGGATTTTCAAACAAGCCCCTGGAAATGTCCTCCAATTTTTTCCTCCATAGCTAAACCAAGCTTCTACCATTAGCTTAACTTGTAGTGCATTTTCACAGATAATCATTTCAACCCAGGAAAGCAAACATTCGACAAATCTTGCAAAAACTATTGACAGGACAACATCTACCACTGTGCTCCTTCCTACTGAAAGTCAGGGCAAACCGACCCAGGTAAACAGTATCCATTTCTGACAGATACAAGTTTCTGGAAACTTCGTATGACCGGTCATCCCTATTTTTAAAGTGAAAGGCCATTAAAGTTCTTCAAACAGACCTAACTTAACTCTTACCTGAGTCAGACCCTTCAGAAGGTCTGGGCTTGGCATTATCTGATGGAGAGTCGCTCCTTCCTCCTGGTTTTCGCTTTAAACCTGAAAAACAAGAATTTTAAATTCACTTATGATAATCATTCTAATTTACTATAACTAGTGAAATGAACAATGCCATAGCCTATCGCTGATGGGTTACAGCCATCGATTACTAATCACTCACTATTGTAACATCGTGATTCAAAAGGCCAGAGAGCACAATTAAGCGGCATGCCCCCTCAGATATACAGTAGGGCAAGAGTTATTTATGATATATGGGGAGAAGAAATGAGAAGAAGAATGTTGCTGCTCGGTGCACTAACATCATGTCTCCATGTCCCATTTATTATTTTCTTAGTGAACCAGATCCGTTTAGCAAACACAAGACACTCGGTTAAATTTGTTGCAGCAGTGTTTCTTTTCATGCAGGCCGCGGTTGGTCTCAGTCGAGCCATTTCATATACAGCCTTCTTAGCTTAGCTTTTTTTACTAGCCAACCAATGTTTTATTCACATGAGGCTAAACAAAGCCAAGTTACGGATATGTGGTACTGAGATGAGAACGCTTTTAAAGCTGGCACAGGGATGTATGTTGGTGGTGATGGGAGATTTATGGGTAGGGGTAAGATAGTTGGAGATTCATGTTAGAGCAGCAGTGGGAAACAGCGGCAGCTACAGTGGTGAGCTAATACACACCACACTACGACTACACTGAGGGGACACTCTGCCTTAAATTCATAAACAATGTCATCGTCCATCATGATGTTTCACTGTAGACATCATCATATGTCAATTCAGCAGATATCATCCAATCCTGGATCATACCCATTGATCTAGGTGGTGACGCCGAGCCTCTGCCTCTTCTGCCCCGTGGAGATGGTGATCTTCTGTCCTTCCCTGCAGGGCTGATGGAGGTGTCAGGATGATGGACTTGTTTTCGTGGTGGTGTGCTTGATATTCTTTTCATCGCTTTTTTAGGTGAACGAGATCCGGAGGAGCTGCTGCCAGATGATGAAGCAGAACGAGAGCGCCTCCTGCAGGAAGCAAAATATTAAGCCTTGTAAAGCCATGATATACTGTACACAAATTATAAGGTAGCCAGTAATATATTTAAACAATAAAAATAGGAATGAGCTCTTCAGAAACTAAACCTGTAAGCCAAAACAACTGATTTTTTAACCAGTAAGCTGCATTCACTGACCTGCGGACTGGGGAGCGTCTATGCCTGTGTCTGGAGCTGATGGGGCCACGTCTCGGGGGGCTCCTTCGTCGAGGAGACATTCTCCTCCTAGGACTCGGTCTTCTACGAGGGGAGTAAGATCTGAAATATGGTTTAGAGGGAGAGCTTAGAAAGCTTTTAATTTTTCTCAATACGTTCAAGAACTATGAAGTTACACAAGGTTTATTAGACAAGGCTTTTGAAGAACCAGAACACACTAATATTTCATAAGTAACAAAATCAGAAATAACCTGGAACGAGAGCGCCGTCTGCGAGAGCGGGAATGAGAACGTGAGCGGTGGTGAGGTCTTTCCCTCCTGTTGTCCTTTTCCCTTTCCCGAGACCTAGGCCTTTCCTCTTTCTTCTGAGTCTTCTCTGGTGAAGGTTCTTTGACTTCAATCACAGAGTCTGCCTTCACCACCTCCACAACTGTTTCACTACAGGCCACAGAGAGCATATTATATTCTAAATGTTACCCTTCAGGATATCATTTTGTTTATCTGAAAACAAAACTACCCCTATAAAACCCATTTTCATGTAACATTATCATTTTTGACCCAGTCTACAGTTTACATTCTGTTTGTTAAGAATCATGACAACAAACACAAGAACACTAAACTAAAAACTGTGGATTTGTAACTAAAATCAACATCACAAACAAATTGTAAAAAAATAAATAAATAAATGTAAAATTGAACACAAAGGAAGTTTTCTACAAACCAGGTGGAAGGTGTTTCTTGGATGACTGGTTCTGGCATGGCTCTTCCAGATATCTCAGGCTCTACAAGTGGCTCCAACGGTTTTGTGGGCAACTGCATCAAGGATGGTGGGGGTGAATTGCCACCAGCTGGACTGGGTTTGCGTCTAGGTGATCGGGAAGCACTGCGTTTCCTTTCCCGCTTCACTGGCGACCTTCGCCGTGGTGATGGTGACCTTGTCTTCCGCCTGGACAAATAAGCAGTAAACAAAGAGTTTGTTGTCATGTTCTGTAAAAAAAAATAGACTATACCAACTTCACAACTTCAATACTTGGGACACTTTTCTCTTACCTCCTTGGGCTCTTCGACTGAGCCCTTTCTCTGATGTCCTTGTCCTTTTCCTTCTTATCCTCGTCAACTTTTTTCAAAGAAGCTAGCTTCTCCTGTTCAATCTATCAGACATGAAACAATGGGGAACAAATATGAGTTTAAAGGTGTGGTCTATATTATCTATTGTAGTACACACAAGAGGCAGTAACTTTTCTGAAAAATGCTTTAGGACTGTACACTCTTTCCACCAAGAAATAAATCAACCACCCCCTACTCTGACCACAGATCCATGACCTTCCTATGATCAACAAAGAAGTGCTGAAGTGCATCTCTGGGAGAAGCTCACCTGTCTCTGTTTAATTTCCTCTTTCTTCTGTTCCAGAAAAGCAGATGGGATGCCAGCAATGTTATCCTGGGCACTCAGCAGCAGGGGCCACAAGTCCTTCATGAACTCCCGGGCATTCCTCCCATTCAGGAAGCCTGTCAGGTTGATCTGCATCATCTTGCTATCCGGGTGCTGTAACACACACACGAAGGGGGAGAGAAAAGACCAAATGGCCATTGAAATAATGGAAGTCAAAATATCATGGGGAGGTAGGATCCCACTGGTGGGACTGCCTACCTTCTAGTCCTAACTAAACTATACCTGTAACTATGCAGTTAACCATAATCAAAACATGACTACAATATTTAACATACCTGGGTCCAATACTTGACTCAATAACCTATCAAACTAAAAGTGTATTGTACTCACAAACTCATCAAACTGAGAATGCGAGCTAGCTGAGGGGAGACATATCTAGAGACTTAAAAACTGCATGCAATATTCTTTTCTACCCATTTCTGATCTGATTCTCCCTAGATATTCAATCAACACACTCACATAACACAAAAATTGTTTGCATTATATTGATTTCCTCAGTGCTATCCCCACTACATTACATGTATGTGTCCCTACCCACCCCGTGTTCTCCGGTCTCCCCACAGTCTACACTTCAGGAGTTAAACAAATAGCCACAATACAGAGTGCATTAAAACCCAACACAGCAAGTACAGTTCCGGTGTCTTCAGTGAGTCCCGTGGGATCAGTGGGCACGGAGCTCCCTTGGCTTGCTTCCGCCTCCCTACTGCTTGAGACTCAACCACCTTGAGCTTAATGTTATATCATTTATCTAAATTGCAAGAGACGAACAAGCAATAATGAGTACACAGTTACACAAAAAGGAGTTTTATTTCAACAACTGATAAAAATATTGAGAGATACCGTAATCTCAATTAAATCACCCTTTCTTACCATTATGCAACAGTACCCGTTAAACTTAGCTTTAACAGCCCCCATCCCCCAAATGCTATGGCAGGAAAAGATCTAATGAAAAGACAAAAAATAATATTTTTTTGTGCAGTGCTCATGTCACCTATATCATTACTTAATACATGTGTTGTTTTTAGCATATTAGGAGAAGAAAAATCATTGGTTATAGGCATATGCCAAAACTTGCATTCTGAAATAACGTGTGTAAATTACTTAACCTTTTCTCAAAAGTCAGTCTGTGCAATGGAAATTACCCATCTCAGGTGGCTTGGCATATAAGTGGGATACACAGTATGAATCAAGGACAATTTGGCCATAATAATTCTATTTGAATAAAGGGGCTTACAGTCTACAGGATGAAGAACATGCACAACTAAGTCTTCAAAAATTAAATGCATAGCATTGTGGGGCTCAGTATTACAGGTCTACTGGCAAGAAAGATTTTGTTAAGTTCCAAAACATTGGCTTTTACACTGGTCTTGCAGTTTCAGAAGAGTAACTTAATGCCAGACTGTAAAGTATTGTTTCTAATGGTTCAAAATCTCCAGTCTGTTCAACATCTGATAACACATAAATGAGATGCAGAGGTTTAACAGACTTGTTACAGAATAATTCTAAATCATCTGAAAATCTTGTGTTTGCTGACCTCCAGTGGCTGAAAGTCTCAACTTTCCACAGTGATGTAGAGGTACATCTGGCTGGGTTCACAGCACCCTCACATCACTGTTAGGTGTGGTTACATAAACTGCAACCAACAGAGGTGCAAAACACCTGAAACTTCCAGAGGTGGTCAGGTGGACACAATACTTTTCAGCTTGGTGTTAAAATACTCTTAAAAAATGTTTTCAGCTTATAATTCTAGATATATTTGAAAGGATCTGGGCAATTTAACGATGCACTGCAAATACCCAGGAGAATTATGATTATGGCATTGTTCAGGTGTCTTTCACTGACATGATATTGGTGATCCCTGCATATAACTCACCTCAAACCACACACTGCATCATGAAGGGAGAGTTGGGCTCAGTGACTTTGGGCTCAGGAGAGAGCTAATTAGGTGTTGGTGCTATACTTCTGATGCAAGGTATAACATCCATATTGGTTCAGGCCTTTTAAATCATAAATCACATCATCATTAGAAGACTGCTGAATAAAGGCACTTTGTCACATAACATCAAAACATGGTTATGTCATTATAAATGAGTTTTACACCAATTGTTACTTTACCCACTCAATGTCAATTTGACTAGGATGTGCAATTATGCGCAGTTACCCCTATGTACTGAGTAAGCAATGCCCTAACATATATCACAGTTCTAAAAAAAAAAAAAGAGACACAAAATTAAAGGCATTACCTTCTCCTCAAGCTGGTTAAATATGAACTCTATGACGACGTCATCCTCGAATCCAAGAATCTCTGTCACTCGCTGAGTAATCCAAGGTTTGATGACTTCCAGGTTCACTTTGGTCATGTCCACCTAAGGGGCAGAATAAGCAGCCAACAGGTTGGTAAAGACCAGCAGGACAAGCATGACTAAATGACTTGAGGCTACAACGTCTACAGAGAGGTCTGGGTTTTTAGTTTCATGCAAACAACAGTGAGTGCTACATTACCAAGTAATCACATGTTTCAACAAACAAATCAGTACCAAGACTGTGACAAAAATAATGTAAATGGACGATTTGATACCTTCTTGTCCAGACATTCTGCAAATTTCAGCTGCTTCAGCAGTTTCTTCTGCTTGTTGCTGAACCGGTTGTCTTGCTCTGCACTTGTGCCCTATAAAAAAAAAAAAAATGAATGTTAAAATGTTTGGCGTATTGAAAGCAAGTGCACAGTTAACGCTACATCGACACACACATCAACATGTGTTTGAGACAGCACTCAAAAACATGCCGGTAATACTGACATCAAAACCAAAACAATGACTTTAAGTTATGTTAGCAAACATGAACATTATGCTACTTGTACGAGCATATGGAAGTTGGTAAATTGGTCAGCAGTAGTACCCATGCCCGGTGCCCACAGAATAATGTTGAAATAACCCTTGAGATTGAAGGCAGAGAAGCTAACGTTAGCTTGACAGGCTAAGCGGTAGCCTGCTTAATCCTCCAAAGGGACCTGACAGTCTTATATTAGCCAAAGTCTGGAGGCTATTTTGACCGACTACGACTGTTACAAGTATAGAGTATCAAAGTGACATCCGCGATGTTATTCAGTTCACAGTTAGGTGAACTTCACCCTAGCTAACGTTAGCATAGCAACGGTCGTGACTAGCTCCCTCAAAGATAGAAACGATGCACCCCTTGGACGCCATTTTCAGTCAAGGCTAACACATTAGTAGTCGCTAGCTAGCTATTTTGGCTTGTCTATTTGCTGCAAATATGTTTTTACACACGAATGTGCACACGCCATGCCTCCTAAGCAATAAAACGCAAACATTACACAATAGAACAGGGTAACATTTACATCGTTAAACCACGTAAACTATAGAACTAGACCAGCTGAAAAAAAGACTCATGTCGAAATCTAAGATTGTTTGTCATCAGTTGATAGACGAAGCCACCCTGACCATACCGTTTCCGACTGTATGGCCCTTCACCTGAACACATACTGCATATGTTGTGTTATCAAAAACGACTTCAGCTCCGTGCAACTTTGCCACAAATACCGTGAGGTTAGAAAATAAATGTAGAGACTTACGCGGAAGAATCCCGCGTCCATTATCGGAGAAAATTAACAGGCGGCGTTCAGAGAGACGTGTGTGTGGCTCCGGTGAAATTCTTAGAGGCTAGTCGGATGAAGAGAGCGCCTCTACAGGAAGCAACACGAACTGCATCTACTGTGACAGTAGGGACTAACACTGCTTGACCGGTTTATGAAGTAATGAAGTGAGAAAACACCTTACCTTTGTGTTGTGTTTTTTTACTCGCCAGAAGGGATTCCTTTGTCTGGTTTACACCAGAGAAGCAATCATGCACACCGAGAAAATGACCAAGTGCAGATATGAGCGGCTTTTAATGTGTTGTTGATGAACAGGACACATTTGTTGATATTGTTTTAAAGCTATTAACGCTATGATCTTCTGTGAAGATCGAGCTTCTATATTAATATCCACAAAATGTGTTAATTTTTCCTTTCCTGAATAATATATTTTGGTCGTACTAAAATGATTTTGAGTAACTTGTCCCTTAGTAGGGCTAAATATTTTATATCTGCCCTGAATACACCAAATAATCCCTAACCCTTAGAGTTGTGTCCTGACTAGCTGTGGCCCTAGAGGAAGCTTCATGTAATCGTATGTATTTCCTCCAGTGATATCACTCGGTGGCTAAGTTGCATTGTGGGTAATTTAGGTATTTGAAAGGCAGTCCACTGGTCTAGCATTGCATTCCTGTAACAATGTTCGACTAATTATGGACAGTTGATAAGACAAATGATCTGAATCAACAATCCAGAAAAAGAGATATCACCTTTTTTATCCCACGCATTCTTCTTCCTTCTCACAAACTGGTGCTTTAAATGAGATTGCCTTAGCTATGATGATAATTCTAACATGACTGTTTGAGGAGTTTTTTCCAAACACAGTTGTTATAGAAATAGACCTGGGATGGTTAAAAACATACACCTAGCGCAAAAAAAGTTGAATATCAACACAGTTTTGGTGAGCAGAGTAAGAGTTGTTCTCGGACAAAGTATCACTAACAGCTGTGCTTTTTAAAACAATTTCAAAAACCAGTTTGATACTGACCAGGAGAGCACTATGCTTTAACCATTGGCCAAACTACAGAAAATCTGAACTGCTCTATTAAAAATGCTTTTATTAAAAGTAATGAGTGTATCAAAGACAGGAAATAGACCAGTCAGTGAACAAATTTTATTTCTTACACTGATGAGGCACAGATCAGTGATCGGTATAAGGGATTGCATGCCTGTTTAAAAATCTTCTCCATCATCGTCGTCGTCTCCCTGACTATCGGTTCCAACCTCTTCATAATCCTTCTCCAGAGCTGCCATGTCCTCCCTGGCCTCAGAGAACTCTCCCTCCTCCATACCCTCACCCACATACCAGTGAACAAAGGCACGCTTAGCGTACATCAGATCAAACTTGTGGTCAAGCCGAGCCCAGGCCTCTGCAATAGCAGTGGTGTTGCTCAGCATGCACACAGCCCTCTGGACCTTGGCCAGGTCTCCACCAGGAACTACAGTGGGTGGCTGGTAGTTGATGCCAACCTTGAAACCAGTGGGGCACCAGTCCACAAACTGGATGGTGCGCTTGGTCTTGATGCTGGCAATGGCAGCATTCACATCTTTGGGCACCACATCACCACGGAACAGCAGGCAACAAGCCATGTACTTGCCGTGGCGAGGGTCACATTTGACCAACTGATTAGCTGGCTCGAAGCAGGCATTGGTGATTTCTGACACCGTTAGCTGCTCATGGTAAGCCTTCTCAGCTGAGATGACAGGGGCGTAGGTGGCCAGAGGGAAGTGGATACGGGGATATGGCACCAAGTTGGTCTGGAACTCTGTCAGATCAACATTGAGGGCGCCATCGAAACGAAGGGAGGCAGTGATGGAGGACACAATCTGACTGATCAACCTGTTCAGGTTGGTGTAAGTGGGACGCTCAATATCGAGGTTCCTACGGCAGATATCGTAGATGGCTTCGTTATCCACCATGAAGGCACAGTCAGAGTGCTCCAGGGTGGTGTGGGTAGTCAGGATGGCGTTGTAGGGCTCCACCACAGCAGTGGACACCTGGGGAGCGGGGTAGACCGAGAACTCCAGCTTTGACTTCTTGCCATAGTCAACAGACAGACGCTCCATCAGCAGGGAGGTGAAACCAGAGCCAGTGCCACCTCCGAAGCTGTGGAAAACTAGGAAGCCCTGAAGGCCTGTGCACTGGTCAGCCTGAGGACAGAGAGGGGGAGGCAATGATCAAATATTCTGAATTTTTTTTTTTAATTAAAGTGTTCTGCACTGAATTTACTCACCAGTTTGCGGATCCTGTCCATTACCAGGTCGATGAGCTCTTTGCCAATGGTGTAGTGTCCACGGGCGTAGTTGTTGGCAGCATCCTCCTTGCCAGTGATCAGCTGCTCAGGGTGAAACAGCTGGCGGTATATCCCAGTGCGCACCTCATCTAAGGGGAATTACCATAAAATATGACAGTAGCAGCTGGAAAGAAACCCAAGCAACAATTTTAAAAATGAATTTGATTTCAGTTTACCAATGACAGTGGGCTCCAGGTCGACAAAAACAGCTCTGGGGACATGCTTTCCAGCTCCAGTCACACTAAAGAAGGTGTTGAAGGAATCATCTCCTCCTCCAATGGCCTTGTCACTGAGCATCTGTCCATCCGGCTGGATCCCATGTTCCAGGCAGTAAAGCTCCCAGCAGGCATTGCCACTCTGGACACCAGCCTGACCAACGTGCACTGAGATACACTCACGCTGTGGAATGGTACAAAGGTTTTAAGGAATCAGAATAAGACTAAGTCTCTCTGTCTGAAAAGTTCTAGGAGCAACTGTAACAAATTTAACACTGGAGGCTACTCATCACATGTTGGGGACTCCTCTAGAGCTAATACAAACCAAGGAGTAGGAAACAAGAATCTTTTGTAAAGAATCAGACACCAGCTCATCATGACTTAAGTCACCTGATGAAACAGTGCACAGTCATTTTCCCTCTGAAAGAACACCTTTCAGACACAAATATATAACAAAGAGGCTCATTATTCAGACATACAGTTTGCCTAGATAAGATTGAAAATCTTGCTTTGGAAGTTCTGTAACAAAAACACACATCTGTAGTGAAAGATTTTCGTATAAAAGTAGCCTCCAAAACATGCAACATGGTTTTAAGTGAATGGGTTTTGTTCCATTCCTTCAAATAAAAGTTAAATTGTAGAAGGTTAATCCTGCTTCCTTGAGTTGGCTGCCTTGTGATAACACACCTCAGAGCTTTAAATTTGCTGAAATCAACACAAAAATCAAGATAAGCTGTATTTTAATACTCACCATGTTTCCTTAAGTTGTTTTACGTCTTTCGGAGTTGAGACAAAGATGAGGAGGAGACTGGGAAAACTCTTTCAGGTCGACTTTAATGAGTCCTGTGTAAGAAGTAACTGGTGATTTCTCCTAGGCGGTGCTTTTAATACTATCTTTCTCGGTGGAAAAGTGGGGTCACATGGGGGGATTCCTATTGGTTAAAAATGAAATCTTCACAGTATGACAGGTCATAGGCTTGCTTCATGCAGCAAAAAACAAACAAAACAAAAACACAATAAAACAAAAAAGGCACTAAGTGATTGAGTGAATACTTGCCTCCATTAACACATCAGTATCTTAAATGAGACACATAATGCTGCTTTTCAATTTCATTATTCAATTTTGGGCTACTACTAGAATAGGTCTTCAAGCTTTAATGCTAAAAAAAATGAGTTTTCTCACACTGTCCAGAGCAGCAGCTCTATATTCCCCCTCTTTCGGTTTTAGCTATTGTTTCTTTAAGGTTCCCCCCTCCTGAATACCAAGCTTGCTCTGATTGGTCAGCTCACACAACCTCGTAGCTTCGATTAGTGTTAATAAAGGAATATATTATGCAAATGTGTGACATGGTGACATAGTGTGATGTCAGAAAGTCAAGTAAATAAAGGCGGGACTACCAACGAGGTGTTTCTGACGCTTCAGGAGCAGGATTTTCTATGGGAGAGATAAACTTTTACAAGTCCTTTTACATGCACAATGACCTATATAACACACTGGAGAAAAGGGAACAAAGGCATGAAAGGTCTCCTTTAACAGTAACAGAGTCTACTAAATATTACTTTATGTAGTAGGGTTACCTTGTCCACCTTAAAGGCCAGTCTGCCTTCTTACAGCCTGATCACATGTCCCACTAAACCACAGGTGTAGCTCATTTAGGCTCCTCTAACTGTTAAATAATGTTCCAGCTCTAGCAACATTTTCAAGCATCTCTTGAAGAACATTCTTGGAATATTCTCAGACTATTCTTTAAAGGTTTTTTTTTTTTTTTTTACAAAAACAACAACAAGGTTCCCTAAATGTTCTCTAGGGGACAACGCCATGGGAATCTTCCATTTTCTAATGTCTTGTATGTAAAATCAGAACTTTCAACTTTCTGGTAACAGTAGAATTAAGTACAATTACCTTAAAATTGTGCCGAGTTTCCACCATAATTAATGTTATTTTGTCAGCATCATCATAAACATCATCACGGCTCACTCATTATTAAACATTACTCCACACTCCAGATGTGGAATACATGAAGTGCAAGAATTTACAATGTTTTTTTTGAGGTTTGCTTTTATTATCAAGGTCCGATTCAAAGTACACTGCATTTTTATACATTGTTGTCAAAAGTAATCTACAGTAAATAAGGCTTCATTGATTACTGGTACTCCTTCGTAACCAAAATCACACAAATGGCAAAAAAAGTTAAAGAAAGGCTCCCTGTTAGATGCCACAGCAGGGGTAGTTGGGTTGTATAAATTGTGTGATTTTTCACTTGATAGACTATATTATAAAAGACTGCCCTTTAAGACAGCCAGAATACATGATGAGTCATTACAGTCCAGAGTTATCTGAGCCTGCCACTCCTGATGATCCTGAAATCAAAGTGTACAACAGATTTGTTACTTTAAATGTGCAACTGGTCCATATTGTATTCAACATTTGAATAGACATTGTAACAGACTGTTGTGTCCATGGATGCGATTAACATGACATTTGGAAAATCTCTAAAGTTTAAGAAATAAGTACTTTTCTATCCCATCTGAGGCAACAAGTGTAAAGTGATGCTTATACCATGATAACAATTAAAAACAACAAAGATGAAGAGAAGATTTGACAGTATATGATTCCCTGAAAAAGACTGAAATGTGCGTGTTTGAGAGCATGCACATGACGTCTCACTGTTTACCAAATATTGAGAGGTTCTGACTGGGGATTCCTACTTTACAAACAGTCCCTGGCTCATTGTTGTAATGTTCCAGAGCAGCGGAGGATAGTGGTTGACAACTTGCGAAAGTGAAGTGAAAGAAAGTGTATTGGTGGTGAATGCTGGCTGAAGAAAAGTCAGGGCTAGGGCATTGGTCAGTCTTTGTGGAGCAGGATTCGCTAGCTGACTGGCAAACCCTCATTTGTCCTCTTGTCTCGAATGGAGCGCAGCATGTCTGCCACCAGCTCCTCAAGCCCAAAAGCAGGTGCCCAGCCCCAGTCCCTCCTGGCATTGGAGTCATCAAACCTCACGGGCCAGCTGTCTGCTGCCAGATGACAAGCAAAATCCCAAAATTATTTCAAACACGTCAGTTTTAATTTAAGACAGCGATATCAATGCCAAAAATGATTATTTCACAATAAAAAATGTATAAAATATCAAGTAAAAACTTTCGGGTCCATCCAAGAAAAGACCTCCAAACTTGCAGATAAAGCTTGTTTAAGTGTCACATATTTTCAGCATGTTAACACATGCCAGGACATGAATGAAATTTCTTCAGCAAGTGAACAAATCATCAGAAATGTTGCATGAAAACAAGCTACTGCAATTTTTCATTGCCCGAATGCAGAGTAGAGTGCACAAGGAAAGTCATATTTGCATTTATTTTTTGCAACCTGTGTAGATTGGCCTGTTCAAGGTCGCTCCACACAAATAGGGGGAAGCATATCACCAGAGTAACCACCAGCTGCTGCACACCATAATCTTTGCTGTAGCTGTCTTTGGTTTCAGCGAGTAGCTGCCATTAGTTAGTTAGCTTATTTTACAACAGCTTGACGCCCCGTAGACCATATTTACACGGCAGCCATTTTCCTCTGAAGTCACGCTCAGGTCAGGAAGCTCAAATGCTGGCATAGTGTTACACTGTAGCGTTCCAGGTTGCAAGTCGTATAAATGTAGAGAATCTTACAGATAGTTATCATTCATTTTGATTAATCATCAACTAAAAAGATGATATTCATCACAGTTTAGTTAAAATTCTGGAGGGACATCAAACCATATTTTCAAGAAAAACTGAACATGACAAAATTTCACATCATCCTTCCATATTTCAAAGTAAAACAACACATTTGATAACCCATCAGCTAACATTAGCATGCAACAACTTCCTAGCTACCGTTTTTACAGTCAGTACATTTCACTTTCAGGTTTAAATAAATGTGTCCAAGATGTTGTGACATTATTTTACAGTAGAAAGTGGTTGAATGCTAATGTTGGCTGGTGTCTCAAGGTAGCAAATAGTTTATCAATATGTTGTTTTACCCTGAAGTATGGATAGATTTTCACTATCTGTTGAGTTGCAATCAGGAAGAGAGTGCTGAAATGACAACGTTTCGTCAGATTCTCTGCGTTTGTTGGACTCGCAACTTGAACACAGCATTATGATGTGAGCTGCCCACCCTGAGCGTGGCGTCAGAGGAAAGAGGGCCACAATTTGCCAAGGTCTTACTTCGATCAAACCAGGGGTGATTGTTAGAGCAGTGTTGTTACATTTATTTTGTGTCTGTCGACTTTGAATGATGTGAGTCAAAGTTAACAAACCAGTTAAGCTTGTAAAAGGGAGAAACTTAATTTAGGAAGTGTTTAGTTGTACCTTCTGTTTGAAAAGAGAACTAGTTGGACCCCATGTTTCCGAAACGTATAGTCTTTTAACAAATTGAAAACACTGCAAATATGTGTCATCCCACACCGGTTTTATTTGTATACCACGTGTGTCCGGTCTTACCGATGGTCTGGCGGACAGAGTCGGGATTGTAGGTGACCTTCAGGTGAGGGAGGTGCTTGCGGATTTCTTGGGCCACCTCCTCTGGAGTGAAGCTCATGGCGGCGATGTTGTAGGTACGCAGGGACAGCTGGCACTCTGGGGCCTGCATGAACTCTACCGTGGCACGATGGCAGTCGGAGATATGCATCATGGGAAGGCGAGTGTTGGGGCGCAGGTAGCACTCATGGTGACCTGTGCTGAGAGCGTCGTGGAAGATCTGAACGGCATAGTCTGTGAAGATAGAGGTCATAAGCGCTTAGTCCGCAACATCAGTTGATTATGGGGGAATCTATGTGGCATACGCAGACGTCCGGCGATGGAATACCTGTTGTTCCTCCTCCAGGAGTCGTGTTGACTGATATCACACCTGGGTAACGCAGGCAGCGGAAGTCCAGACCATATTTATGATGGAGATACTGAATAAAAAGATGCAAAGAACATTGACACGCCACAAAATCATGCATATACATGTAGTGGAAGAGTGCCTGCGCGTGTAATGTGTGTGCACTTTAAGAGGAACCTACCTCCCCCATCAGCTCTCCGTGCACTTTTGACACGCCATAAATGGTTCGAGGTCTCTGGACACAGAGGTCAGGGGCGGGGTCACGTGGAGAAGAGGGACCAAACGCTCCAATGGTGCTGGGGACAAAGAGGCGCAGGCAGTTCTCCAGGGCCAAGTCCAGCACATTATGAAGGCCTAGATGGACAGCAGAACATCAAAAGTGGAGTTCAACCCATAAAAAAGGCAGTACATGTAAACTGTGTGCGCATTCAGCTTACCTGTGATGTTGATCTTGCGTGCCAAAGCCACGTTAGCCTCGCCCACGGCACTGAGCAGAGCGCTGTAGTGGACCAGCCAAGTGATACGATTATTTACAATCAGTTCTCGGAGAAGTTTGTAGTCCAACACATCAGCGTAAACAAATGGGCCTGGCGGGAAAAGACGGGAAGGCCAGTTAAAAGAAAACTAGTGCTTTCTTTTGAGTGTAAATTGTGTTTAAAAGAGAGCAAACCAAGATTTTTGCGTACCACTGCTGTAAACATGAGGCGGAGGCTTCTTGATGTCTGACAGGATTACATTCTCTATTCCATACTGTTTCCTAGACATTAATACACAGATGGTGACATTCACGTTTCAAACATCAAGTAACTTTGATGTCTCAGGAATTCCCTCACCCTGTCTCACCTCAGTATCTGTGCGAGTCCCACACCTAGCTGCCCAAGACCACCTGCACACAGAGATCAAGTTAAATATTGTATCTCTCCAGAGAAAACAAGACAATCTTTGGAGGTCTAAAAATGAAATCAATGTTTTCGGTGCCCCGCGTTTCAGCTTTTTTGTTTGTTCCAAAGCTTTATCCGAGGACAAAAAGTGACAGCAGGGTATTATTCTAACCCACAGCTGCTCATTGGCTCTTTTATGTCACCAGCACTGTCTGTACGCACCCTATTGTCAGGAGTCAAAATGGGGGTCCTGCTGCTGCACAGTGAAAACAACTCGAAAAGACAAAAAGACAGCACGTGTCTGTAGTATTCCACTCATGGTGTTGATGCTGCTATACACTCTTGGATTTGATTTAATTCAGACACGGGACCTGCTTGAAAGTGATTTGAGAAAAAAGGTTCCCTTCCCTCAACACCTTTTGTAACTTTTCTTTGGCCAACAGCAGAAAACTGTAGCTACACACTGACAGTGGTAGAAAACAATGCTTCAGTGTTTGGGTGGCAGTGGAAAAGTCCATCGTTTCCCTGATTGTATACAGGAGGAGGAATTCAGGTGGACGTAGACAGTATGAGCTCAGAAAAATGTGCATTACCCGTAATGAGGACGCGGGGGTTTTCCTGAGGAGGTGGGGGGCCGCAGCCCTCCTGGCTGTTCCATCTGCTCATCTGCCTGGGCAAACAGCTGAAGCTGCGACTGGGCAAACTCCGCGCCCTGCTGAGACAACCTCGGCAAAACAGGCCCAGCACAGCCGCAGTGGGCACACAGACCCGCACACACTGTTGCATATCCAGTAGCAGTCCTTTAAAAAGTTAAATTAACCGGACAATACTGATGACACAGAAGCTCCCACAACTTAGGCAGACACAAGTTGTGTTAAAATAAAATTACAGGCCACAAAGCTGAACTGAAATGATCAAGAAAGAATACGTTTTACCTGATAAAATCAGAAATCCCAGACAGATGATTCTTGATCCAAAACAAGCTGAGGCAACTACGGCAAAAGAAAAAGGAAACAAAAAAAATCAAAAACTATTCCTCTAAATCATGAAATAAGAGCTGATAAGAAGTGTTGGAATTAAAAGATTACCATCCACTGGGTCACCGTTTCAGTTCACTCGACAACACTGGATATAAAAGCAGGTGAAGAAAGTCATGCTGGGCTATGTGGTTCTTGTCTACTTTGTATAATCACCAGGGCTTGTGGCTCTTGACTGAACAGGACTACAGTCTCCAGCTTGCAAAGCTCCATGAGTGCAAACATGCTGACTTGCACAGGGATTTGTATTGTGAAGAGTGTTTAGCTGAGCTTAACAGGACTGGGAGGTGTGTCCGTTACACAGGGATCCGCTATTGATAATATTTATGAGTGAATGTGCCTTACGTCAGAAATAATGACTCCATTGAAATTATGCAAAACAGGGAGAAAATATAAAAATCCTTAATCAGTTGTTTGAAACACTGGAACACGATGTGAAAATAGTTTTTTTAATCATACACTTTTTATAAAAAGTATACAAAATGACTGTACATTAAGACACAGTAGTATGTTAAGACTTGGGAAATAAAAAAATACGATGTCAAAAGACACTGCAGATTGGTAACATTCCTCCTTTAAACATGTTCCACATGTTCAGGCTGAGTATCCACAGAAAGTGTCAGCTTCCCCCACTCGATGACCATGTTCCTGATTTCCTCCTGAGCCTCTTCCAGGTGACGAGCTTGTGGGGTCCACCTCAGGAAAAAACCTAAGAAACAGACATGGTTGGAATCAGCAGCAACACTTCAGTAAAATCCTAGAATCATCAAAGTTAGCAACACAGTTCACTTACAACACTGAACTAGAACAGTGCAGGATTATCAGCCTCCCGGGGTGTATATTCAGCATTTTTCTAATAACTGTATCAGTGTTTTTTTTTTATATATATCCAACTGCAGAGAAAATAAATCCTTTTTAAAATATGCCCCTTCACTCTGGTGCAGCAATATCTAACGATCAACACTAAATAATCTCAATCTGCAAAGTAATCGGTAACTAAAGTTATCAAACATATCTAGTAGAGTGGAATAAAGGAGCAGAAAATGGAAAACCTCAGATAAAGTCCCTTTAAAATTGTAATTAATTAACTGTTATAATTCCATCATTGGTTATCGTCAATTGGGACACCAAAATTGAAGTAGGTGTTGATCACTTGCAACCTCTGCTGGCCAGTTAACAGAAGTGAAGATTTAGCAGTCAAATGCAGCATACAACAGAGCCTTCACTAAAACATTAATATTGGTTATGTAGATGGTTTCCAGCTCATTTTGGCTGATTTCCGATATTCAAGTGTTTCTTTGGCCACATAACTGCAGAGAACATCAACACGCTTCACCGAACACAGTCATATTTTTGGCGAACGGTGAACTGAATGTAACTATTTGCAACTAATGAACATGAACGAGAGCGCCGCAAACTCCTGCGAGAGTTAACAACACTCCTAAGACTGACTAGGCATTATCAAATGGAGGAGGGTAATGTTTCATTTCGAGTAATCTCTGCGCTGAAGCTCAAGTTCAATGCAATTCATTACAAATCCAGCGGTGGGCTATACTTTATATACTCAACGTCAGAAATAAAAGCATTGTGATTTTATTTGAAGCCACTGTGTCGTAGGAGCTTCACTGCCGACACCAACTACAGGTCAAAAACGTGAAATCAAGTTACAATACTTGTGCCAACTAAAGCTTACCTCTCCAAAGCTGCAGGGACTGAGGGTGCACTGAGGGCCAGATTGCTAGCTCAGTGGGCTCATACAGGGGGTTAGAGTAGTAATCTCTCTCCCCGGGCCTCAACAGGGCCCAGAACAAACAGTGAGTGTTCTTCATCACTCCTAGAGAACACCTGACAGGGAAGAAACAGGTGGAAGGTAAGAAAAGTGTGTGAGAAGATGAAGCTGTTTGGGTTTCTGTGCCAACCTTTAAATTCAAAGTGCCCGGTCGCTCGGAGAGGAACGACTGACCTTTCCTGATGGCTGTTGCAAAGGAAGGTGCCATAGTTGGATGCGTAAGCCTCAGTGGCCAGCCTCAGAAGCAGCGCCTGAGAGAAGCCTAGTGCCAGAGGGAACTGATGCAACAGCTGCCACACACAGTCCAGCAGCAGCAGGAAGACCGGGGACTCCAGCTGGAGACGAGCGTGGGAGTAGGCAAAGTGGGCACATCGCTGCTGAAACGGGTGTCCTGCCTGAAGAGAAGAACCCATGATGGACACAGTCTTGTTCTCTAAAGACATTAGAGGTGTTTACAGGTCTTGGGGGGTACACTACTGCATATGTAAAATACAAGAAAATACAAAATAAATAAAGAGTCCTATGGAGGCTTTTGTGGCTCCAAAGGAAGCAGCATGTAATCTGATACACTGCCTACAGCGATGTCACACAGTGGCTAAGTAATGTAGGTGCTAGAAGCATAAACCTAACCACTGAGCTAATATGCTATCACCTACAAAATAAGATCTATACTCACAAGTCTTCTTTACAAATTAGACATCTTCCAGTCTTTGACACATGCACATACACATACACACAGCACGCTCACTTGTATCCATTCTCTCTCCAGCAGAGCCAGGAAGCCCTCCAGCGTGCGGCAGCGCGGGTCCATGATGAGCTGAGCCAGAGTGCTGATGAGCAAAGTGGAATCTGTCCCCTCAGAGCCGTGAACCAGAACTGAATGACCGTCCCTGGACGAAACCCACAGATGTAGATTAATACAGTTCTGTTCTCCCGCATGGGTAAGAAAAGGCATACATGCATTCATTTAAATGCTAAGAAACTGAAGCCCTTCTACCGGTGCTGTTGACATATTTTACGTTTGCTTTTTATTCTTCTGTTTTAACATGCATGTCCGGCCTATGCTGTGGTACTTTACTGTCTTTTGACATAATGTTCTTTATGTGATTTTTTTGCAATTTGCACAAACTATTGTGTACAGGTTCAATTAATTAAATATTATCAATCTATTCACACATTATAACTGTGGATTTTACCTGCGTGAAAGTGAAAAAAAAAATAATTCTAAAAAGGTTGTTTGCATACAGTTTGCAGTTACACACGCAGGAGATCAGAGCACACAAGCTACAATCCCATCACAAACACACACAGTGTGTGTAGTTCCTACCTCTCCACGCACTCTGCCAGCAGGCCAGCGGTCGACAAAGCTGTCTGGACGTGAGACAGCCACTTTGAATTTTCAAGCTTACTGAGCCAACGATCCATATTATGGGTCGAGTCACCACAAGCCTCCACCAGTTTAATTAGACTCTCCTGCAGTGCTTTACCCCTGTGCACACATATAAAGATAGAGAGTTTGACCGGACGGAACGGTTATTATAGAAAGCTGAGCAGCATCCACTTCCCACTAAACGCTTTTTACAAACACACACACACACCTCTCCATCTGCCTGTGCAGTCTCTTCCAGTGGCTATAAGACGATTTGGACTCGAACCCTCCACCTGTCATCCGTGCCTGCTGCGCCTGCTGACTGGAGCGTGTGTCGATAATGTAGCCTTTATCTGAGCCTTCCATCACAGCCTGGAGGAGCTGCTCGTCTTCCCTGCAGCGCTTCCTATTGGCTCCTGTCAGGGGCTGACTGCTGCGCATGATTACCTGAAGAGTTTTTATTTGATTAGAATAATTTAGCTGCAGTTATGGATTGTAAGCTGACAGCAGAGATACATAAAAGCACCTCACCATGCCATTCTTCCTGTGGTAGTAACAGAGGACGGGGAAGCGTCCTCCCTGTCGGAATTTGGCCACCTTCTTTAGCACCTCGTCGTCTGTGTTCTTGGGGACGATGACAGCTGGGGGGTACGAGGGGCACACCGAGTAGTCTCTGTTCACAGCGCTCACCCTCCACCTATCATGCTGGAGCGAGAGAGGACGATGAGGGCTTGTCCCAGTGACACATGGGTAATAAAAAATATTGGACTCTCGATAACTCACTATTTGGAAAATTTGAACTTAATACACATAAGTCATCTAAACCTTTGCCAGTGATCTGCACACAGTACAGCCTTGTTTTCCACGCTGTAATGACTTTATGTCAACAGACACTAAAATGACAGGAAACAGCACTGATGTGGGTGAGTGAACCTTCCTCTGCACAGAGCATGTCTTTACTCACTCACTTAAAAAAAACTTTGTTCCTCGCTTTTCAATTGCATACTACATAAAAAAAACTATCTGAGCTTGAAATAAACAGTTTGACATTTTAGGAAATACACTCTTTTGCTGCTCTGCCCATAGTTAGTGGTGGAGAAGACCGAAACCACTTATAATTCTGTACGATCAATATGAGGCTACAGGAAGGAGACCGGAGAGATTTAGCTTATCTTAGGTTAGTTTAGCATGAAGTGTGAGAGAAGTGGGAAACAGAAAGCATGGCCCTGTGCCAAAGTGAAAAAAAAAAAATTGCCAAGCAACAAAAAAAATTATAAACACAATGATATCTTGTTTGTTGAACAGATAAACAGTAAAAACTGTAAGACTGACGTGTCTGGACCCCCCCCCCCCCCCCCCGTTTCCTGGCAATAACAATAAGGCTCCAGGCACTCCAGACACTCTCCTCTATAGGAGAAGAGGAGAAGGTTGGGCACATAACGCGCTGGAAAAGCAAACCCTGAAACCAAGTTTCACATGTTGGTTTTTATTTTTAAGCTTTAGAGGTGTTGGTATCTGGATTGTTTTCTGGCCTTTGCTAGCTGTTGTCCTGATTCTAATCTTTCTGCTAAGCTTAACATACAGTCTCTTGGCTTTATTACGCTATTTTTTTTACCATAAAGTTAGGTTTTCCTTTTTATTTTGCCAATGTTTTAATGTATTTGTATTTACTTACTTCCGTATTATTTAGATCTCTCCGCTATTTATTTACCTATACCTATTTATTTTGGTGTTTTCTTCTTGCATTTTTCCTATGTGTTCAGGGGGCCTGTCATTGAAAGCTTGTCCTTCCTGGGGTCAACTATTTGCCTTATGGTTGACTGACATCAGGGTGCATATATTGATAATACATGCATTGTTACCACATAAGACATAAGTCAATTATTTTTTGTGCATGTAATGGCATATTTATTTATTGGCTCATTAATTTATCTAATTTTTCCATTTTTGGCAGTTTAAATCCTCCACACTACCAGCCACCGACAGATACAACTTTGTCTAAAATCAACAAGCAGCGCTCACGTTTTACCAGCTTTTAGCTCTGAAGAGTGATATAGATCTTCTCATCTAACTCTTCCCAAGAAAGTGAACAAGCTTATTTCCCAAAATGTCAAGCAATTCCATATAAACTCTTTTTGACAAACCTCAACAACATAACATATTTTTGGGGAGAAAAATGAATAGTTACATTTTACACAAAACAACGTAACTCCAATGGAGGTGGCAGGAATTAACTTGAGTAGCGGGCAAGCTCCAAACAGTTTCTTCTCAGAGACGGGAAAGTCAACAGACTGGCCTGTTGAAAATTAAAGATATCCTAAATGTTCTGGGAACATTGTTCCGGAAAAAACCCCCCCAAAAAAACCACATTCAACAATGCTGCCCTCAGGACATACCCTTCACCACCGCAACATGCCATTCACAGAGGAAGGTCTCTTTCTATTAAACATTAAATCAAGCTGTGTGCAGCACATTCCTGAGTTTAAGGAAAACAAGTGAAAGCTAAGCAACAGGGACATCCTGACTCTCGACCCCTGCATTCAGTTTTGCTAGCATTTTCCTGTCATGTGGATGTTAGATCATTGCTATAAAAGGTTGCCTGTGAGTGGCTGGGTGTGCATACTGTATGTTTTATGCACGGCGCATCACATCCATTTGTAGCAGAAACCAGTATATAAGTCTTTAGTATGTTTCTTACGAGCTCTTTCATTTGACTGTAGTGCTTTTCAGGGGATGAGAGACCCCACTGGTCCTGCAGGCTGAGATCAGAGGGTCTGTAAAAGAAAGGGTACATCTCCGACACCCTGTCCAGACAGGACAGGGTCTACAGAGAGAGACATGGGAGATTGTTGTAAGAAATGTCATGAATGTAATCAAATGTTAAGCACAGATTTGTAATCAAATTATTGTATCATACCTCAATGGAGTGTGCAATGTTGAGACACTGCTCCATGCCTGGGATGTCAAGCTGGAGCACTCGCAGATCTTTACACTTAATGATAATTGTCCCCGAAGATCCAGATAACCTACACACACACACAAGCACACAAAACAGTAGAAACAATGCCCCTGTGCCCACTTCCCGCCTCGCCCCTCAGGCTTTGACTCCAGCAGTGCACAAAGTTTGACTTGCAGCAGCAAAGAAAGGCGACCCCAGTCAGCTGAGCTGAGCTGTTTGTGTCTCCTGCTGACAAACTGGGTCTGCAGCCGCTACTGTCGTTGGCCAAAAATATATCAAGTGGTCTCAACGCAAAGGCTTTCATGAAGCTAATACAAAGCTGTTAGTAGCAAGCAACACACAACATGTTCTGTTTGTGTGTGTGTGTGTGTGTGTGTGTGTGTGTGTGTATGTGTGTGTCTGTGTGTGTGTCTGTGTGTGGAAGGTAATGAGAAACCAGAGTTGCTGTAATCTTATTAGCACATTTCCTATTTCAGCACACAATAGACACATGGCAACACAGATGATGTCCAACCTTTCACCACGGCGTGCATTAGAGAAGAGGCCCGAATAGGCCAAAAGGTTTTCCACACTGGTTAAAAAGATTTGAGGAATAATGGAATTAGACAAGAATTATACACTGACACAGTTAGTTGTGTGGATTAGTGTAGTTTTGTTTCGTTTGTAATAATACTCCTTATAATTAATAAGCGTTAAAATGATCCATGCACCGGTTATTAAATGCTGTAATTAGTATTTCAAGCAATCGAATCAGGCTAACAGTTGAATTTTGTTGAATCAAATGACAAACGGAATAAAATGACTATTTACTACTGTTTTATAGCTTAGTTTCATGATGTAATGCTCAACTAGACTACTTAATCAACAGTATATCATTGCAGTGAGGATGAGGTGCCACCTCTCAGTCCTCCTCCCCCACCTTTTCTCTATGGCATCGATGTTTCTGAGGAGCAGCAAGACCTGCCGGGAGCTGCCCTCGTCTCTGTCCGAGAAGAGCAGGTGGTGGCCCGTGATGCACAGGGTGCCTCTGCTCGGCGGGTGCAGCGGCTGTCGGAGGACAACATCCTCCACGTTGGCCGTCTTAATGTGCTCAGAAAACTCCATCAATCACAAAACATTAAAAAAAATAAAAAAAATAAAAAAATAAAAACACCTTCCGCTCCTGAACTTCTACAGAGCACTTCAAATCACTTCCTCGCCTCTCTTGTTAGAAAATGAAAGCAACCTCCCTCCTCCTGCTCCCTCACCCTGTCGGGCTGCTGGGTAGGGCTGCAGATGCGCTCTGTTTATTTGCCGATAAGGTGCCTATAAATAGAGCCACTTCCATCTGAGCACAATCAGCATGGAGTGCAGCTACACCTTCTGTCACACAGGTGGCTGAGCAGAGAGCACGCGACCGCTCTGGAAGTGGTAACGCACGGCTCGAGGCGACAGAAGGCGGAAGTGGACGTTTCCTGAGAAAGAGCAACACTGAGATGTGTCACAAAGTGCTGGTAAAAGTTCTGCAGGCGACATTGTGAGTGTGGAGGGGGGGAGGGAGAGATGTGCTTGTTATATATAAGAGACGACCACAAGATGGCGGCATAGTCAAACGTAAAGAGTGGGTCGATCACGAGCACGACTCACCAAACAATATTTCTGTGGTTCAGTGCAGCGGTGGAAGCAGTTTTTACTAAAAGTTTCCCCACAGTGTAGAGATAGTAAGCATCAAAAGTACACATGTAGAATTCAAAGTATTAGATTCTTGTATTAATGCTAAAATACCTCACTTTAAGTATCAAGTCATTATATTTAGTCTATTACTCACCATATAGAGCATTTTATTATTACTACGCTAGAACGCACCATTTAAAGTAGAATATTATTATATTAAGGCTAGAATGCCCCATGTAGAGCCCTTTATTATTATATTTAGGCTAGAATGCACCATGTAAAGTGTTATATTGTCATATGTAGGCTGGAATGCTCCATTTAAAGTTTTATATTATTATATAAAGGCAATATTATGTTATTGTTTTGGTATTACTGATGCACAAGAGCGCATGCAGCATTTGAATGTTGTAATCGGTTGGCTGAAGCTTTTTTAGCTATTAACTTTTATATGTGACGTTTATTCTTAAAATGACTTATGAACTAAACAACTAAAATAACTTAACTATACTCCTCAGAGAAAGTTTAATATTTACTTTATTATATGTAATATAGCGGTGGAATTAAAACCAAGTAGAATGTTGAGGGTGCTTTTAAAACTTACTTGAGTATTTTCAATGGATGCTATTTCATACTTTGACTCACAGTGGCCATTTTCCTGCTATGTGTAATTGTATTTCTCATTCTTTAGATAGGTTTGATTCTCAATACTTTGCTGACACTTGTAATTGAGAGTTTCTAAACTTGCCTAAACTTAACTTAACTACTTAACTTACTTAACCCAAAAAGATTAACCTGGCGACTGATGACGCAGAAGTATAAAATAACACTCAAGTACATCAAGTACCTTAAAATTATACTGGAGTTACTAAGTTACTTAGAATTCCTTAAAACAAATATAAAAAAAACAGTGGATGTAATGTAGACAGTGTAAATCTGCGCCACAATTGATTCGAAAATCTCAAAATGATTTTATTGTGAAATTCTTAACGCACAGTTCACAACTTCTTTTTTTTTTTTTTGTGTGTTACAATCCAAATGTGACTGGGCGACCCCTGGGCTTTGCTGGATATCCCACTTCCTTACACACACGCGCGCGCGCACACACACACACACACACACAAACTATAAGTGAGCCAGATGGGCGGTCACTGCCCCTTATAAAGAAGTTGAGGACCTGTTGCGCTCTAATCGCCGAGCTGCCGATCCAGACAGCGAATTCCTCAAGGGGCGCATTCATCATGGATCCTAAAGAGTTCGTAGATGAGTCCTCCGAGGGAGACACCGAGGATCTGGACAGCGTGAAAGCGCTCACAGAGAAGCTGAAGTTACAGACCCGCAGACCATCCTATCTGGAGTGGCAGGAGCGGGTACAGAGCCGGCCGTGGATCGAGAGTTATTCCGCGCACAGTCCGGAGTCCGGAGGAGAAGTCGTTTCCATGCCTGCGACTCAGAGGAATGACAACTCAGAGGTGGCTGTGCGCAACATCTGTGGCTTTGACACTATTGATGATGCTTTGGAGTTTCTGAGAAAAGAGCTGGTGAGTGCTGTCATTTTAGTTCTGCTAATGTTGCAAACTGCACTGTGCCAAAAAAAATATATATATATATATCTAGCTCCCTGCTTCACCTCTCAGGTAGACAGTCATCTATGACTTATGGAATTGCATGACTGACTACCAGCAGCCCTCACAGCTTAGACAAACTGCTTGTCAAACAATATGGTGTCTGCTTTCTCACGCTCTCATCCACAGCCGGTATCAAACTCATGCCAGTGATTTACACGCCTTGATAAGAAGATAAAAACTATAAACCAAACGCACACTTCCACACATTTTCTGGTTTCTCAGTGATGCTCACGTTCTCTCCAACCCCCCTCCCCCACCCTTCCAACCTCTCAACCCTTAGAGGGAGATGCAGGTTCAGGACAACCGTCTGGCCCGCCAGCTGATCCACCTGCGTGGGGAGATCCACCGGCTGAAAGTGGAGCAGGTGTGCGACCGCCACAAGGAGATGCTGGACGATGCAACGTACGAGCTGGAGGAGTGCGGCGAGGAATCGGACCTGCTGTGTGACATCCCGATGAAGGCTGCCTTCGCTCTGTCCACCCCACTCAAACATCTGGGCCTCACCAAGATGAACATCAACTCCAGACGTTTCTCACTGTGTTAAAACCTCTAACTTTAGCCGTGTAACATTCAGGACATTCCCCTCACCTCCCATGTGTTTGTGTTGGCAAGTAGGGTTATTTCCTCTTTCGGAGGAAGGTGTGTTTCAGGATAGAGCGAAGGGAGATTGCCAGTTTTGGTGCCCTTGGTGGAAGTGAAAATGACTCCTTTGATTCTCACCTTGGCCTGACATGCATGAAGAAGCGTCGGCATGCAGACCTGCAGGGGCACACGCCCTTAATACAAACATGCCCTCCTGGTGGACGGAGCATCTGCTGCGCCACTGTTAACTGTTCTTTGCACAGTGCAGTGTTCATTACAGTATTTAGGTGAAGACTAGCTTGACTGAACTGTAAATGTAGGTATGGAATGGGCATTATGTTTAGTGTCTTATTCCCAATTATTTGGTAATGTGCAAAACAAAGTTTCATACGTGCCAAAGAAGTTTAAGACAGTTACAGGGAGAGTAGTGCGGATTTTCTCTAAGATTGTCATAGAAAATAGAAGAGGGTCACTCCAGCATAGAGGACAGTTGAGGGTGCTGACGTGACCCTCTTCTTCTGACAGCTAGTCTTATTTTTGTATATCAGTGGTTCCCAACCTAGGTGTCAGGACCCAGACAAGGCATCATAACACAAATCTGAGAGGTTGTGAGCTGATTAAAACTGAATCACCAGAATAAATGTTGGCACCGTGCCTTTCTGCAAACTTCTGAAACTTTTTATGTGATGCAAAACTACATTTTATATGTTCAATTTTCAATTTTATGTGTTGATAATTCTATGCTTATGTTCCGGTTAGATTTAGGCACAAAAACCACTTGGTTATGATCAGGGAAAGATCATGTCTTTGCTTATGTGGGTCTATCATGACGTCACGGTAAAAACATCAAGTTTTAGCTAGAAATTATCCTGGTTTTTCATCTAAAATATCAGTTTTTTTGTTGCTAATTATAAGATTAGAAAATGACACCTTGTTGATAATATCCAGTGGTTTCACAATTACAGATTTTGAAACTATCTGAAACAGCGATCTCTTGCCTGGCAGCTGTACAAATGCTGAAATGCTGTCTGGAACAGCGTTCTCTCTTGAAAAAAATCCAGTGGGTTAGCTTGTACAGATTTTAAAGCACCATCGAAAAACAGTGGTCTCTCGCCTAACAGCAGTACAAATGTTGAAACGTTATTTCGAACAGTGGACTTTTGCTTTAGGCAGTGCTGATGGTGAAATGCTGTCTCCAACAAAGGTCTCTCATTAAAAATATCCAGTGGTTTCGCTCTAACAAATGTTAAAACACTGTCTCAAAGAGTTATCTCTCATTTGGCAGCAGTATAAATGCTAAAACTGTCTCCAACAGTGGTCTCTTGTCAAAAATATGCAGTGGTTTTGCTCTTATAGATGTTAAAACACCAGCACAACCAGTGGTCTCTCCCCTAACAGCAGTCCAAATGTTGAAACGCCGTCTCAAACAGTGATCTCTCACTTGGCAGCAGTACAAACGTTAACATGCTTACCGCGTGTCGAAAGGCCTAGCTGTCATACCACCACCAGCCCCTCCTCCTCCAGACATGATACCTAGCTCATATACATGTAATCTGAATGTGATATATCAGGTATTATAGAAATGTTGATGATACGTATGAAACATGCAAGTTCAACAGGCTTTTCATGTAAACGTTCAAATGCTCCATTTTAACAGGTCACAAGATAAAAAAAAAGGTACGGAGCCACTGCTTTACATTACATGTACTAGTAAAGTTGGCTGAAAATAGAAAAAGTAGGAAGTAGGAAATGTTCAGCAGCACTTAAGTGTAAATTGGGTAAATCTGTTGAAGCCTTCATCTAGCTGACTGTCTCTAACTTTGTCCTCAAAGGAAGTGGGAGGTCACACTCCAGCATTTTTACACCTCGTCTTCACAGACCAAAAATATCTCCATAGCCTCACCAGTGCAGTGACAGCACCCAGGAAGCTATGCTTAATGCATTTTGTTTTCCATTACCATATCCAGATGCTGCAGAGCACGGCTTGGTAACTATATATGGCTGGACACGTGACCAAGTGTATTTTGTTGCTGCGTGGGCAGTTGAGGGAGAATTAAATCATTTATCATATAGCTAACTAGTAACAACAAATAGGAAGAAGAAGGTAGTTTTGTTGATTGTAAATAGAAAAAGGATGCTACAATTAGCCTTATTAGACTGTTAAATCATGCTACTGTAATATGAATGTATCTACATGACAAATGAGTGTAAAAGCAAAATGCCTTTAAATGTAAAGTTGTTATTTTCTGTTGTACATACAAGACAATATTGAATAAACTTAACTTTATCCATTTAATTTGTAAGTGATATTTTAACCCTAACCCTTGTTTATCACATGTGCAAGTGGTATTTTGGACTGGTTCTTTGTTTTTGTTCATGCACAATTTACCATTAGTATTATCTAGGCTAAGTGTCAGCATATAATCCACCAAATCCAGCCCTCGCACTTAAACCCAACTTGACAATAGTCTTTTCTTTTCTTCCCCGGGCACATTCATGACCTGGTGTAATATCCAAACATATGAATGGGGCCCTACAGGGATGTGCAGAACCATAGACATTGTTGGGCATAATTAGCTAAACAGGAAACCGAATATGCCTTAGCAGACTGTGGTCACTATGTGAAACAAGAGCACAACTATGACTGCTGAAAAGTGCATAATGCCACATACTTCAGGACGCATGGCCTCATGTGATGACCTCAATAATGGAAATTAATATCATATGGAAAATGCACAGAAGCAGAGGTACTGTGCCTCCGGGCCTCTTTGGTGAGTGCTTTTGGAAGAAAGCATCGCAGACTTGTGTTTCTCATGCCACTCAGCACTGCCCTGCAGATACTTTCCCTCGACCTTTTCCCCATATCACAGCACATGTCATCGTATGAGCAGTAGCTGACAGCAGAGAGTAAATAAAGCACACAGTTTTGTTATTAACTTATGCAAACTTAAAAACGCACGGTGTTTGAATTTGTTTAAGACTTTTTAAAAGTGTGCGTGAGTGCACATCTGCAGGGAAACAAAAGCGGATCTCGCTCACGTGAAAGAGGCCAACACCTGCATCAAGAGGCGGGCAGGAGGAGGGTTGGAAAACTTTCCACATATTGATATTATCTCTGTTTGATTGCGTAACAGAATGTGATTTCCAACCACATTCTGAAGTAGTGACAACTGCGGTTCAGGGTAAACTAGGAATACCCTTTAAGGCTCACAGGGCCTTCCAAAAAGTGAACTTGAATATGATGAAGCAGGAGGATCCACGGTATTATTCCATCAGATTAATGGGGAATTTGTGCCTGATAGGATCGTTCCGCCAGAAACAGATAAAATACCATTGCTATTTTCTCTTGTTGTAATCCGCTCAGCAAAAGGGTCTGCAGCATACATCACTGTCAAAGGTGAGACTACTTCACTCATCCTCCTGTACAGTGTCTCAGCTATGTGCTTTAACGGAAAAAGAGAGAGCTCAGGTGGTTTCATCGCAAGTGACACTTAATCTATGCTGTGGCAGTCATCTAAGCACATTTTTCTGTGCACTTCCTGTAATGTTTGGACTGACTTCCTGCCAGTGCATGCTCTGTAGCAGCAGCCGTTCACCACAAGAGAAGAGATGCGGCCCACAGCAGAGTTGTCTGAGAGGTAGAAAACGCAACAGCACAGGCTTGGAGTGTGTTGGGAACCTTAGAGACTTTTTAATTCACTTCTCCTCTCAGGGCTCAAAGTTACTGAGCTGTGGCCCCCCGCTCAACAAAGATGTGTTGATTTTTACGAGGGTCATTCACTGATTGATATTTTTTTTTTCTTTGTGGGTGATATTGTCAATTTTTTCAAGCCTGACTTGTAAAAAACCAAGGTCGGGGTCTTTTCTTTGAATGGTCCGCTGGCCACAGAGCAGGCTCAAACCACGTGTGATTGACACAAATAGCCTTGTTGTCTTGTTGTCTTGAGAGTGGCCTGAAACCACTCAACAGGAAACACAACAGCTCCAAATAACAAAATGCTCTTTTGTGTGGCTATGGTGTAATCATTTATGACTAATTATAATACTGCTAAGATCAATCTGATGCTGTCTCGTCAAAAAACTCTCTTGCATGGTAAGTTATTTTGGATAGTGTTGCATATAGTATCCAAAAGTCTTATATAGTATCTGATATGAACTGTACTTAGAACCAAAAGGACAATTAAAGGTAAATTTAGTATACATTTACATGTATGTATACACTGTCTACTTGGCATTGACTTAGTGTTATAGATGTTGGTGTTTTCAGTAATGCATAATCAGTGATGGTGTTATCAGATCTAATAGTCAGCATTTTTCTGCTTACTGGAATCAGCTTCTTTTTTTTTTTTTTTTTGAATCTGACAGCAGATAAAAACTATTTTTTTTTTTTCAAATGCGCTGCTTTAGCTCTGATGGAGCATGTACTCTGCAAAGTAGCTAGTAACTAAGGTTATAAACTTAATATAGTGCAGTAAAAAGTACATTTGCCTCCAAATGTAGTGGAATGGAAGTATGAAGTGGCAGAAAATTTAAATAGTGCCTCAAAGTATCTCAAAGTTGTACTTAAGTAGAGTACCTGAGTATATGTACTTTGTTACATTCCATCAGTGCTCTTGGATAACCCTGGACCGCCACCTCAACCCTGACGGTGTTCCTCACCTTTAAAGGTCACGGACTAACAACTGTTACACACAAGAGTAGCACAAACATACACAAATATAACCCCCACCAGTGTCTCCTACCCTCCTTGTCTAACTGTATTGGAACATTTACATCTCTGGGAGAGGCGCCGTCCTGACCCGTTAACCATGGAGCCCATGACGTTCCCCTTGCTCTGCTCACACACAGCTGCATGGTAAAGCACCTGTTAGAAGCCTGCAGAGCAACCCCTCAACCTTTCAACGACAGGAAGTTCTCTGGGCTGCTCTCCTCCACTCCTCTGCGCTCTGCGTTTGCGTGTGTGTGAACAGACACATATCAGCAATAAGAGAAGCGGATGATGACATCTTCACACCCGGGCTCCGGTGGTGAAAAACTCAAAAACTGCTAACAAACACAAGAACTATTAAATACAGAATATCTCTATGGCGGTGCTCGAAATCTGATATTACTTGGACACTTGAAGAGAAAAGTTATACTTCAAGAGGTAAGTTTCAAACTCGTGATTTGATCGGTGTCACATAGTTAAAATCGGATAAAGAAAAGACTGTGATTGCGGTAGATAACATTATCATATTTGTTGCATAAAATATGTTAGGTAAAGCAGACAAGTTGATTAGAGAAGACCAAATGACTTATCTTTCGACATTTTTATGAAATACATTGTACTTTGAAAGTTGACATAAAGAGCAGGATATGCCCACACCCAGAAGTGATGGCCAATTGCCAAAAATACATATTTTGTTTGATATGAGATAATAGAAAAACTAGCAAATAAACACATGTTCAGGTACCAGTTGTGTTATCATCACTGTTGTTTAAAAATCATTATTTAAAAGAAGATGGGACCACATAGGAACAAGGACGCTTTCACACCTCAATAAAACATACACTCTATCTTATTAATTCATCTCTTAAGTGTACTATTAAAATCTAACAAAAACATCAGGCATTTTTGTGTTTTATGAATGTTTAGCTGTCACGCCAACATGTCTAAATGCAGGAGATAATGACAAGATGTGAAGTACAAAATTGGAAAGTCAAACCTCAAATTGTAAATGTAAAATTGACACAACAGCAGAAAAAGTTTAAAAATCCACGTAAAGGTGTTTTTTGTGTAAATGTTTCTCGTTTTGTAGGGTTCTAATGTCTTTTGAAAATATATAGTTTTAGACCACAAGCTTCTAGCACATGAACTTATTTTCTCAATACCCATAATACTTTGCAAACAGTGACAATCTTCGTTATTTGTTTGGAACGGCCTTCAAGCTGTGCATCATAAAAAGGAGAGGGTAGCCCCTCAATGGAAAATGCTGACTTTGTTTGTGTGACTCCTTAATGCTCACTTGCAGGCGTAGGAGTGCTGATCATTCCAAAAAAACTTCTGGTGATCCTCCACTGATTTGCCTCTCAGGTCTCAGTACAGTGGTGTGTTGTTACTGCCGGGTCAGGCCTCCTCAGATTTTCTCACGGCTTGGAGCCCTTGGGACAGACGAGTGCTGCGATTAGCCCACTGACCCTGTTCTACGAGTGGCCCAATGGGAGCCAAGTGATCTTGAGAAAACCAGTTCGTACAGGGCACCAGTGTAAAACACAGTGTAGAGCACGTGCAGACATTGGATTATTCAAGATTAGTCTTTGTGGACTTTGGTAAAGCCTGATATTCAAGTCTCAATTAGAATTCGAACATGTAACCGCCTGAGTATTGCAACACTGAAAGTTGTGGAAACAAGGTAGTCGTTTGTTGCAGGTCAGCATGTGATTTTATATCATTGCTCTGTAGATGTTTACACAGTGTCAAAACAGTGTCTAAAAATGGAGGCTTTTACAGTTATTCCGCTCTTAGTTTCCAGCTCCATTCACCGTCAAGCCTCCATTTTGAGGCGAGGCCCACAGGCACATCCGATTCAAGCAGTTCTCTGAGACGAAAACATTTTCTTTAAGCGTCCTTCGCCCGTAAATCTTAAAATGCAACCATGAAAGAGGTCTAAAAATGATATGTGGAAAATTACATTATTTTGCTAAGAGTGTTTGTCTGTTCTCAATTAAAAACTGTCTTGGATTGTTATGAAAGACATTTATTTGCCGGTCAAAAATAAAATACTTCCGATAGAGAGTTATTTGCAAATAAAAAAAAATAAGTATTTGTCATTTTTTTTACATTTTGATGTCTGTTCTCGACCTATTAAAAGACAGCTTGAGCCTCTAAATTGCAGGAAAGATGGGATGTAACTGCAGTTCGGACTATTCAGACAGCGAGTGGATCGAGAACTTGGATGAAATCTGTGAACACTGCAACTGTCCCATAGCTCCTCAGTCATGCAATCCAGTGAGTGTCCACACACACACACACACATTTTGTATTTGACATGTTTTTTTTGTTTTGTTTAACAGGGGCAGCACATGTGTACCTTGTGGTGTGTTAAAGTGTGTACATGACATTGACATGGGTGGGTTTTGGTTGTAAGTGTGGTTGAATGTGATTGACCCCACTTTAAAAATATACACAAGGAAATACACATGAGGTGACTTTAGCTAACAAGTGAGGGGGTGTGATCTCATTTCCCACAATTCATTTCAAGTTGTGTAAATTACGTAAACATACCTGAGAAAAATATAAAGTAAAATCTGTTATTATTCCAGGATAGTTTTACAACAAACATGATTGCGAGGGAAGTTGTCTTTTGTTTGTGTCTGATTAAATGGCAGTGTAATTACTCTTGCAATGTTGTTTGTTTCCTTTCCATGAGTTTGATGAACCATTAGATTAGAAATAAAGGAGAAAACCACCTGTGTGTGCCACAATACACTGAGACACATTGTCTGGGGGAAAACTGCTGATGTTTTTAGCGACGAGATCTGTGCAATAGAGCAGAAATGCACATATCTTTCATTTTCCTACGGAAAGTTGAATTCAAAATGTGTCGACTCTTATTTTCCCTCACCAGTACACAGACCAGCTGATTCCCTTCCAGCCATCAAATCATTCGCCCCCTACATCTCCTTTACCAGGTGAGACAGTGTATTTTCCGCCATGTGTTTGTGCGTGTACTTCTCGTATGATACTTTTATTCGAGTCAAGTTTCATGCAGAGCTTTAAGATTTTATAGAAGGTATTATTGAATATATAAAGAAACAATATTACACAAATTGAATTATATGTTTTCAAAAGCTTTTGATTTTGTCCTTTACACCAAATCAAATTGATGTATATGAGTATCTTTTACATCACCATGTATTGTTATTATGTAAGCCTTTTATATTTCACCCATACAGCGTTTTCCCTTTTTCCCACCAGTTTCCTGGGAACATTTCCGTTTATTGCTTTCATTGTATCCCCCGGTGTCTCATATGAATCTGTGGTTGCTATATTATATTTCAATCTTGAAGTAAAAAGAGCTTATCGCTGTATGCTGGAATTCTTTTTAGCTCCTTGTAGGCTCCTTGGAAACAAAATACATCAGTAATCATGGAAATCAAAGGAAAACAATTTGATGCACATGTCTTGAAAAGCAAATTAAACTGGGAATTTCCATTTGTCACACAAGAAAAGTATGGTGTTGGAGAATCACATGTAAACATGGTGTTAATATGCTGTTGGAGAATCATGAGTCTCTGATTCTGTACGCCTCACCTTCAGACACCCGATCAAAATTATCTAACCATCACAAACTCTCTCCGTTTACCATGCTTAGCAGAAGTGATTTGTCAAAATATTAATACATCGTTAGAAGGAATTTTAACTCAAGCATACAATATTCCTCTTGCAGACAACCTTGTGGTGGCCATTTACAGTTATGAACCCAACCATGATGGTGACCTGGGCTTTGAGAAGGGAGACAAACTCAAGATCATCAACAAGTAAGCTGCTGATTTATATATAGTAAACCATGGTAAAATAAATCATTTTAAATAATGTTTTCAGACCAACCACGACACCTGAATGTTACTCTAAGTGTGTAGAACCGCAACATACACAGCAAGACAACCCGCTGCGCATGCTTGCCAGTTATGTTAACTATCATTTACCGCTCCAAAAACCTAACCTCGGTGTTCACGGTGGCCTCGCAGCCCCGCTCTCGCCCCGTCTTCCCTGCCTCTATACTCCTGTAACACACCAATACACATAAATACAGGAAATAAAGGTACATGTTGTGCTGACAGTACAGACCTACAGGGCCATTTTTAGCTATAACATACATAGGTAACACACCATGAAGTAAAATGCAACAATCTTTTTTTTTTTTCTTATTTCAATTTTTGATCAATCAAAAGCTTGTCTCCAGAAATGTGAAAAAGCCTAGGAGGAAGGATTTATTTGGTTTTATTTGAACCACAAGGTCATGTCTTTTGGTCATGTTTGTGTTTTGTTTATGTTTTCACAAGGTAATCTAGGTTTCAATTTAGGACAGAATTACTAAATTTTGGTTCCTTGGGCATAAATCCCTAAATATTATAAACATTTACTATGTTACAACCTCATCATCTTTTGTGCAAAGGGGCCACCAGAATCAACCATAAAGGAAATATTTTCCTTGTAGTATCTTTAAAGGTGCAGTATTAATTTATAATGGAGACGTTCAAAAACCAACTCAAAATTTGTGTGAAGTAATACAAGTTTTGATGTTATGGTACTGATATATTGTGTTGCAGAGGTATCTACTGAAGTTAGCATGCGATCCAGCTAGCTCCGTCCCATCCCAGACCAAAACTTCTGTGCTGGCCGTGTAAACGCCAACATTCATCTGGTGCTCTGAGCTCCCAGTCTAGCCCACTAGATGCAGTGGTAAACCAGCTAAATAGAGTTATCAGCAGCTACTCTGGTGACATGCTGACCTCAAGTTGTTTTTGATAATTGCAAATTGTTAGCGGCCAATTTTTATATATTGCACCTTTAATCAAAGTGAAAGAATTTAGTGCTCTACATACTTGGTGCAACAATGATTTTCATTACAAAGACTCCTTTTGCCTGAAGGGGCTGACTGAAACTGTACTCATATACTGCTGTCTCTTTTAACACCCAGGGAGGATCCTGAGTGGTATTTGGCAGAGTCTCTCACCACAGGCCAGCAAGGCTACATCCCATACAACTTTGTTGCAATGACCACAGTGGAGACTGAACCGTACGTCATACAGGAAACATAACGATACCGCTCTCAGCACCATGTGACTTAACCTATACACCATCTCACAAAATTCATGCTGTGTCCCAGAGTGCAAAGGAAGTGGTTAGCTCAAAGCATGAAGTATGTTGTGTATTTGTGCTGCAGGTGGTTCTTTAAGAACATCTCTAGAAACGAAGCCATGAGGCTCCTCCTGGCTCCCGGGAATACGCTGGGCTCCTTCCTGATTCGAGAGAGTGAGACGACCCCAGGTGATTGACTCCTACACAATCTACACATACTCTGTTTCACAAGGTTGTTTCTCAGCAGTATACACAAGTATGGCCTATCAAATTTGCTTAAAGGTCCGTCCTGTAGCATTTCATAACATCATACAAGTGAGATAATACTTGAGAAAATTACTTGGAACCCCAATTTCTCATTCTTGTTATTACTGGCAGCATTTCTAAAATAGGCCCCATTTGATCAGCTGCAGAATGAAGTCAGTGTTAAGTCTGATTGACTTTGCCTCTGTTCTACTGAAATATAATTAGAAATGCATTTAGCGATGTTAAAATGCTACACAAATGATCTTATGGGAAATATGAAATCATTTCACACTGGACCACGCTTCTTTTTTTTCTCAGGCTCATACTCCTTATCGATCAGGGACTTGGACCACAACACCGGCGAGGGGGTGAAGCACTACAGAATCCGCAACATGGACAACGGCGGCTTCTACATCACGGCCAAGATATCCTTTAACTCGCTGAAGGAGCTAGTCCAGCATCACTCACGTGCGTGCAGCCTCTTGAGGGGATTGATCAAGCTTAACGTGTTGATCTTTACCTGAATCATTTCAAACATGTCTCCTCACTCTTGTTACCATCCAGGTGATGCAGATGGGTTGTGCACAAAGCTGATGAAGCCGTGTCAGTCGAGGGCGCCGCAGAAGCCCTGGTGGCAGGATGAGTGGGAGATTCCTAGAGAGTCCCTGAAGCTGGAGCGCAGGCTCGGAGCGGGACAGTTTGGAGAAGTCTGGATGGGTGAGTGACAGGTCATGATTTCTGGAAAGAGTATATAGAAAGAGTATCATATTATGTATTTTTTTAAACACTTTGAGTGCCACAGACTGACTGCCATCTTTTTCCATAATATTGAAGAGAAGGCTGATATCTCTAGGTACTCTTGATTTTGGGGTGAACAGCCCCTTTAAGTTCAATCACTTAAGTGTTCATTTTGTTCATTTTGTACAACCATTTTGCAAAGATACATCACATGTTCAAAGCCCAGTTGCTCAATTGTCAAGTTGTGGGTTTGAATGTGTGTCTGCTAGCAAGCCATTTGCCAGGGTTTTTTCCGCAGTGTATGCGGAACAGTTTCCTCCACACAGCCTTAATTGTAGGCTTGTATGAGCTGGTTAACTGGAGAATGATGTGAGGTTTTATCCCTGTGCAGCAACACTAGAATTATTTGAACCTTCCTTTTAAATGAGCTCCCAAATTTAGAGGAATTGCCTCTTTACAATAGTTGCATGAACGTCTATTGTCATAGTGGAATATTGAGGTAAACAAGAAGGGAAAATGTTTTGTTTTAGAAGGGTATCCACTGAAATAATCTGAGCCACAACCCTCTTACTGGTTTCCATCCACATTAGCCAGCACAATTCAGCATCCCAAACAAACCAATGTATTAGAGTTAAACATTACCAACCATGGAGCTCTATGTTCTCATTTCACAGCCACTTTTATTTACAGTATCTCCTTGCATGTAGCCTGGGCACTGCATTTGTTTCTTTATCCTCGTCCAAACACTGGACGCACTTGAATTATGGGAGTGACTGTCATTTATTCTGTGGTGTTTACTCATGCCAGATAACGTGAAAATATGTGATAACCATATTTTATAGCGAGAAGATTTCCATAGAAGATAAAAGCGAGCGAGGAATGCTTTGAATAGTGATCATAAATTGTTTTGCTAACCTTCATGCATGGTGTGAGATGTTCACAGTGTTTTATGACTGCAGAAGAAGCACGATGCAGGAGTGTTAATGTACCGGTGCTGGAATGAGATCGTGTTTGCATGAGAGTTATATGGAACTTTGTTAGTTTAGCAGACATTTGGTCACAACTCATGATCCTTACAAGCTGAGATGAGCGTTTTCCTGGTTTACTTTTACATTAAATGCAGTGTATTATTTATGTGCACAAAACATTTAAATCCTGCTCACAGCATGGCTCTATTTGGTATGTATCTTGGTTGGTCCACCGTTTTGGTCCATATTGAAGTATCTCAAGGCCTACTGACTTACTTTTCCACCACTAATACAAGGGTGCAAAGGTATAGTTAAATAACCCAACAATCATTTGGTGGATTGCTTTCAAAATTAGTATAGATATTCATGGTCCCCAGAGGATGAATCCCAATGACTTTCTGTGTCCTCTGCTTGTTTGTTTAGCATAACCCGAAGGTCATTGTTTTCGTTCATCTAATTAAATGCTCAACATCCACTTGATGAACTGGCACAAACTTTGGTGCAAATATTCACGGTTCCCTCACAATAAATCCTACCAACATCAGTGATTCCCCAACTTTGCCTCTAGCATCATCCTGAGGTTGATTGTGGTTTTGAAGCAACATTTCTCAACAACTCTTGACCTAGTTCCTGTCAAGATGAAATACCAAAACAAACGGCAACTCATGCAACTATCAAGGTTTTTAATCAATCAGTGCAGAGGTGATGTGAAGTGCACATGTGAATTGACATTTTTCAAAAATGTTGTACAATTTTTTGGGTGATTTGATTCTCATCACCACAAAAGAGACTAAGCAAGTGGCGTTCATGTTGCCTTCTACCTTCAAGTCCCTCTACCCTAAATTAATTACAGTAATTGTATAAATCCCTTTTCCTTTATCAACATTACCAAGTGATTATTCAGATTAGTCCAATTCTTTGGTATATGCCTACTACAAGTTTGGTGCTACTTAACAAATGTTAGCATGCTTACACGCTAAACTATATGGCACCATGGTACAGTATACCTCAGCATGTGAGCACTGTAATCGTGCATGCAAGCATACTGATGTTAGCCTTGAAGGTGCAGTATGTGAGAATTTTAGTTGAAAACTGACTTGAAGCAATAACGGTTTCGGCGTTATGACATCTAAGTGATGTGTAGTAGAGATATCTACTGATGTTAGCGTGCCAAGCAGCTAGCCCCAGCCCATCCCAGGCCAGCTACGCTTGTGCTAGTGTTGCACAACACTTGCTGGTGCTTCAAGCTCCCGGTCTACACTACTAGCTGCACAGATAACTGAGCTAACTAGCTATTGACAGCTACAGTTAGCAGCAAATATCCCCCTATGTGTCTATAAGTTTGACGGGTGGCCAATTTCTACACACTGCGCCTTTAAGCTCAAAGCACAATTATATCTAAGTAGATCCTCACAGAGCTGCACAGTCACAAAATTGTCTAGCATGGCCAGCTACATTGCTGCCAATTGCTGTTGAATGTTGAGGTCAGCACAAGTCATATGTGTAGCACAGCACGAACATCCATCACACAGCAAAGCATTTTGGGTGTCAGTATGTAGCTTCATATTTCTGCATTACTCTTAGTTTTGTTTTAATAAATACCTTTCAATAACCCAGTGACATTTACATGTACATTTCCAGGTGTCTACAATAATGACCGGAGGGTGGCAATTAAAAACCTCAAGATGGGTACAATGTCAGTGGAAGCCTTCCTGGCAGAGGCGAACATGATGAAGAACTTGCAGCACGCACGCCTCGTACGCCTCTTTGCTGTCGTCACCCAGGAGCCAATCTATATCGTCACAGAGTACATGGAAAATGGTAGGTAGAAATACCCTGTCTCGCTACATCTTTTGTAATCACGCCAACCATTTAGAGGAAATTCCAGATATCACTGAAAGCATCAAAAGAGAATAAACACCATGTCCCCCGGTGTTTCCCTGAAATTAATGCTTAATTGGACATGAAATAAAAAGATCTCCTTGGGTGATCTCACCAGCTTGTTCCAGTCGGGTTTAGTCATCTAAATATGTCTAAGCATGTCTGCAATGATCATTTCCTTAATCTCCCGCTGTTACGCTGAACACCAAAGATGGTATCATCAGGGCGAGCTCTGTGCCCGGAGCAAAGACAAAGAAAACCGTTTGTAGTCAGGATCAAACATGTTGATCTGTTATCGGACTCTGGGTGCCAAAAGCACATGCTGAAACAAAAGACTGGACTGCCCAGTGTGTTTCACCCTGTTAAATGAGTCATAGTGTTACTAAACTTTAGTGACTTTGTTGAATGAGCTTTTTGATCACAGCTGCCTTTTTATTTATTTGTGATTGATAAACAATATGAGATTTTAAGTGAATCTAGCTGTGTGAGCAAACCCAAATAAGGCAGATTAAGTCGTGAGCCTTGCCACCCAAAGCATGCTGCTCTGCTCTGCTCTGCTCCGCTCCGCTGAAGTGGCCCACCTTCTGATAGGCTATTTTCAGCTTCTCCTCATGAGCCCCTTGTATTCGCCGCTCCGTGCTAAAATGTTTCAAAGCAAACATGAACTCTCACTTCTTTTCCCGAGCCCCTCCAGACAGGTTACTGTTGTTTACCCGCAGAGGGGAAGTCTATCCTGGCCCGTCTGGGACGAGGGGGTGTTAAAAGAGGAGAGGGTGAATCACAAGGTTATTGTTCAGCCCTGATGAGACCTGGCTACCTTCCAAAGTACGCGTTAGGCACATGCATCCACAGAAACTCACATGCACAGACACGGAATGGACAGAAATATTGGTTGCGGTAGTAAACAAGCTTCCACAGTGGTGGTTTGTTCAGCATCTGCCCACTGCGTCTTCATAATTTCCCCAACCTTACTAGATAACAAAATACATGTGAAATTACTGTGAATCACGAACGTGAGTTGTAAGATGGCAGCCATATGGAAGTGATACAGTATATGTCTCACTTTAAGCTCAAACGCCGTTGTTGTTCTTTCTCACTGGGAGGAACAATAACAAAATGCACGGAGAGATGCCGTCACAAACACAGCAGCTGCCTTACAGCTGAATTGAATGGAGTGCCTTTGTACAGTCTTGTATGTGTGGCCTGTAAACCACCAGCTATGGTGCTACATGAGGCTGCCTCTTTGTCTGGGATCTACGTGTGGACAGGACACAATTGTCGTCTCTGTTGTCAAGAGAAAGGATGGCTCAGAGTTCCCGTCTTTTCAATTTGTCCCTTTTTTTTTATTATCGAAGACAACAAAGATGGAAAATAACAGGCGTGTCATCCCAGCTTCCCTTTGTGACCTTGACAAAGAGTCGTCCTCTGGCTCTCAGACTTCAAAAGCAGTCTTCCGGACTTAAGCAGAGGAGCAAAGGCCTCCTCTTTCCTGGCATGGTCATTCCTCTTAAAGTATTTCCTTTGGTTTGACTTGGCTGGCTGGCGTGCAGACGTATTGTTCTGCGCTAATCAAACCCGACACAAAGTCAGCTGTCATAGATGATGCATCAACCTGACTGATGCTCTGTGTACTTCCTCACTGTGTTATGTTCCCTGATTCGGAAAAAAACGGCTATTCTAATCCGACTCCGTCTATTTATGTCTGTCGGGAATCAGGGCGTTGCAATTACTGCTGCATTTATTTGTAGCTTAAAGGTGCAATACGTAAGAACTGGCCGCCTGGAATTCATAGTCCCAGCAAATGGAGGAAGCAGATCACCAGAGTACATGCTTACTGCTGCTCACTGTGTTCTTTTCATACATCTATGAGGGTAGCTACTGTTAGCTCGTCAGCTCAGTTAGCCTGCCAGATTATCAGGTGATCTGCTGGTGTTTACGCTGTGAGCACTGGAGATTTGGACTGCTGGGAGAATTAGGTTTTCGGGCCTGGGGGTTTCTAGTTAGTAATATTACTCAAGTTAATTTACGAATGTTTTAAACTAACATTCTTGCATAATATCGCACTTTTGAACTTCTGTATGTAGAACCTTCAGATACAGTAATAAACTAGTGCGTGCATCTGTATTACTCAGCACATACTGGCGGCGGTAAGCTAGTTGACCTATTTTTGTTTTAACCACATGCTGGGGTTTACACGATTTGTGATATAAATCAATGTCTTGCCACTCAGTTTGCATTAACAAGATTAGACCATGAAAAACATGTAAAATGGCTTTTCTGAAGAGAAATAACTTTACCGTCATTTTTACAGGTAGCCTTGTGGATTACCTGAAAACAACGGAGGGAAGCAGTTTGCCCATGAACACCCTGATAGACATGGCATCTCAGGCAAGACACCTCTGTTTTCTTCTTCTCCTGTGTCTATACTCCTTTCATAACATTTATCAAATTCCCTTTCATTTTCTCTTTCACTTCCTTTTCTCTTGCCATGATCCTCACAGAAAGCAGTGGCCGCTTCTGTGACAAGGCTTATGTACAACACTAGTCTTGTAACATCGGCAGAGCTGGATGGGTGTGGGTGCATGCCATGCAGCATGTTTTAAGTATTCAGTGATGGTGCAGGCTCAGCTAAAACTATCCAAATCAGGACATGGGTGACGAAACCTGAAACCGAATGCGTGTTGGCGATTTTTTCCGCTTAATTTCTTTGACTTTGTCTTGCCGCCTTCATCAGCCCATGATTAAGATGCTCTGTCACAGATGTGTCACAGTGATTGTGTAGGATTAATAAGTATTAATATAAGTTCATGTTGTAATTATGACATTTAATAGCCTGACATATGACTAATTGGGTCAGATAAGCCAGATGTATATGCATGGGGTTTGAACGGACTGCAAGTCAACGTGATAGTTTGACATTTTGTGAAGTGTGCTTACCTCTTTTTTTTTTCCCTACATAGTGAGATGAGAAGATACCACTGTCATGTATGCTAATCTAACGGCTACTGGCTCAAGCTTCACTTTTTGCTAGCTGCAGACATGAGAGCTGTACGATCAATTATCTCCAGCAACAAAGTGAATTAACATATTTCCAGAAATGTCAAGCACTAATCATTACCACATCTACTTCTCGAAATGGTGCATGTCAGTGGCTATAGGAACTCTGACTTACATGTGTTGTGGGTGTGGGAATGGAAACACAACCACAGGAAGACAGACTGAAGTTTACCAAGAGAGAATATTCTTCATCCGGAGTGGGCAGATCCTCTGACGCCTTAGAGCTTGGCGCAGGGTTCATACACGGCTTTGTGGTGAACATATTTTACAGAAAGATGCTTTCAAAGTCAGTCGTCGTGCACTGCTAACATTTTCAGCAAAAGTGCTTGGCAAGTAACTCTAACCTTTATGTAATGGACCGTAAACATTTTATCCATTAATGACATGATGACACCCACAAATTCATCGATTGATTCATACCACGGTCAGATGAGAGAAAATGAGACTAAAGAGGCGTCAAGTCAGCTGAATGGGAAGTCATGACACGGTCATGAAAAACAAACTTAGTTTATGAGTTACAAATCCCCACCGCGTACGTACATCTCACATTTCTGACAAGACCCCCAGGGCCGGTCGGACCTATGTGAGAAATTGTTATGTCTGAAATGTGCACCGCTGACCCAGCAAAACATAAAGAGTTTCATGTCTGAACACACACACTGCACCGCCAATCACACCGATGCTTATTAAGAGTGGGCGGCGGTTTCGGTTGAAATCATCAGGAATTACCTGAAATGCCTCACACACCAGCAGCCTTGTGCATGTGTGCGATGAATTTACCCCTGTGGGCTACGAATGAGGAAATGACTCATGCAGTATGATTAAATCAGAAACACGGTGGCAGGATAAATCAGCCAGTCTGTCTTACAGTAAGGTAAAAGCAGGACTGCAGCTTTACATATCAGGAAGTAGAGCAGGCACAGCTGTGAAACCGGGTGGAGTATGTGTGTGGAGTGTGGAGGTAAAGGGTACAAGAATTGACCCGAGGAAGTGGTAAACTCCCTGGTTTGGTAATCTTTTTTTGTTGTTATGTCCAACACACACAAATATTACACACCATACTCAGTCATACGCATATCGCTCACACTTTCCTGCTTGAACACACACACACACACACACACACACACACTGTAGGGCTTTTCTGAAGATGTGCTGTCCCCTGCAGGTGGCTGACGGCATGGCCTTTATTGAGGCTAAAAATTACATCCATCGAGACCTGAGAGCAGCCAACATTCTGGTGTCTCATGAACTTATCTGTAAGATTGCCGACTTTGGACTGGCAAGACTGATTGAGGACAACGAATACACAGCAAGAGAGGGTAACTGGACCTTGTAGAGATTACTCATATGACACACACGGAATATTATTTGTCTTATTATAGTTACGTTTTTGTTTGAGCGTATTTGGCAATGAAAGACATCAATTGCTTCACAAACATTGAAGCGTGATGAGAATCTTTGCAGCAGCTCCATCAAGTGTTTATGCCTGTTTTTTCCGCCCCTGTGTTCATAGGTGCAAAGTTCCCCATCAAATGGACTGCCCCAGAGGCTATCAACTATGGCACCTTTTCCATAAAATCAGATGTGTGGTCGTTTGGGATCCTCCTGACTGAAATAGTGACATACGGACGCATTCCTTACCCTGGTAAATACTCATTCACTGTACTCATACCAGCTATGAATTTCAAACAAGTACACCGAAGCAAATATTGTACTTTTACCCCACTCCTATTACTTATTTGAACATTTTCGTAAAATACATTCTAAAACCAACACATTACATGTCTAGCATAGATTATAACTAAAGACACCATATCCATGGTCTACTCTCCAACATGTTACCTGTTGTTCAGGTATGTCCAACCCAGAGGTAATCCAGAACCTGGAGAGGAACTACAGGATGCCGAGGCCAGACAACTGTTCAGAGGGGCTTTACAACATCATGTGTTTGTGCTGGAGGGAAAACCCCGACGACAGGCCCACCTTCGAGTACCTGAGGAGCGTTCTGGAGGACTTCTTCACTGCCACAGAGAGGCAGTATCAGGAATAGCCTTGATGGGGCAGAGAGACATAAAGACATGCAACAAAAATACTCAAACTAAAGGCCTAGTCTGTGAAAGAGGAGGCTGAATTATATTTTTCTGTCTGTTTGTTTGTTTGTTAAAGAGTATGTGCCTTTCTATTGAGGTACACATTGAGATTCTGCAAATGAGAGTTCTTTGTTTCTGCATACTGAAATGGCCTCTTTGATATAATACAGTCACGTGTGGAACCTGAAGCACACTGGGGAGCCAGCTGGGAACTGTCTGATGTAGCTGAATACGCAGCTGCTCTCCTGGTGCTTATTATTAAGATGTACATATTGTCAAACTGCTTCCGCCATGTCTTACCTGTGCAGTTAAACCAGTGTTTTCCAATTGTTTTACCTACAGTAAAAAGTCTTTACATGGTTGTTGTGTGATGATATACCGAATAAAGCAAAACCCATCCCACTCATTTAAGCTACGATGAACCACAATCAGCCCGCATGTACTGTGTGATATGTTTCATCGTGTTCAGAAATGCTCAGATAAGATGCAGTTTTGCAGTACTCGCACTTTTCATGCATAATTTCTCTTTACTATCCTAAACAAAATATACACCACATTTTAGAGCCAAATATGATGACTTTATACCACGTTATATTTATTGGATTGTTGGATTTACTAACATACTTTAAGATTTACATTAAAAAACTTAAGAGTTTATTGAATATGATGCATAACCACAGTTAACAACAAAGCCGTATAACTATAAGTAGGTTGAAATATTTCCTCCTTGACGGCTGCTTACCATCAGTTATTAAAGAATACCCAAAAATCTAAATGAATTTGTAACCTACATACTCCAAGCCAATGGAACGTTGGGAGAACTTTTGGAGTCCACAAAATAATTCTGGAGCGTCACAGGAAAATAGAGTCAGAAGGGGACTTGTTTGAAAACATAAAAAAAAAAACAACTGGAAAAAACATGAACAGCTCTTCTAATGTAATACAAGTCCCCCCGAGCCCAAAGAGCCTAAATTGATTTGAAAAGTTATTCATACCCTTTTTAAGATGAAGTCTCTGATAGCTGCTAAGCTGAAAGCACCAGTATGCACCCTGTCTGAAGCGGGTGCACAAGATCGCGGTAGGGCACTCAAAGTACCCTTGTTTGTCTACTACAAATAGCAATGTCGTTCACTTCTCTTATTTGATGTCAAATGCAAGGAGTGCCATTGTTACAACCTACCCCACTACCAGGGTTGGTTGAAACACAACCTGGAGTATATTGTAACAGTAAGATTGAATAACTAAAAACTGAGACCGCACCACAAAATATGAATCGATAAAGGTTTATTGTGCATGTGCCAACACTAAAGCATCTTCCTGTGCTTCACTAAGAAAAAAAAACTGAACTCATCACTGATGGCTAAATGAAGTACAGTGTCAGTGGTGTGGATCCTAACATTAGAAGAGCTTTCTTAAAGATTTTTTAGTGATAACACCTATGAATGTTATACACATAAAAATGGAAACCCTCAGCAGGAGGTCAGAAGTAGCTCATAGTCCACGTAAAATCACAGGAAGATGTTTGACAATTGGTAAAACAACAAACATGCACACTGTGTCTGTCAGAGGGATCAGAGTCACAGTGGTGACAAGTGTATGTAGGTTTTTCAGGGGTGCAGTTTTTCGTGGTTCTAGAACTTGCAATTTATTTATTCATTCCCGGTCTCCCCTACTTTAGTTGTTCGGGATGATGCTGCAAGGCTGTTTTTTCTTTCGAGCCCCAGAATTTTTATTTTTATTTTTTCTGGATTACAAAACTTCACCTGACTTTGTTGGCAGGGGGAGAGTTTTGGATGAATTTAACCCTTTAATCAGAAAATATATGATAAAGTAATACTACAGGGAACATTTGGCTGGTTAACATGATGTTTACCATTTTCAGTGTATTTTTGATAATACTACTGCACTTTTAAGTTGAAGTTTTAAAATTGCGGATTTGCTATTTAATTATTATTATTTTAAATTGAAGCAATGGATTTTCATTGTGTAAAAACAACAAAACGTCACAGTCCTCAGTGTGGGCAGGCCGCAGCGGTGTCGCCCCCTGTTGAAAGCAGCTCACATCACACCTCATTGATTGGACGCGATACAAACTATCCGCCTCCGGTCGCTGTTGTCTCTTGCGGTGTGCGGTGAAAGGCAGCCAAAGAGCACTAAAATGGCGCTTACTTCCCAAGGAACAAAGAAAAAAGTTTGCTACTACTATGACGGTGAGTAGTATTGCACTTTAGTCGGCGGACGCACTCTTGAATGAAAAGCGCCACTTCGGGCTCACAAAGGTTGCAGCTTATTTCACCTCTTGCTAACCTGGCACGTTAGCTAACCTAGCTAGCTTGAGTAGCAGGCGGCTCTTTTCACAACACACGAGTCCACACAGAGTATTAGTGCCCCAGTAGTATCTGCTCTGTTTACCTAAACGCGCCGGTTCATCTTAAAATACAATTTCATGCGTTCAGCTACCAGATGTTGGCACTTTAACTTGATTAGTTATCGTCACTAGCTTGAGAGCTAACAAAGGGGATACGAGTAGCTACTTCATTGTCACCGCAATTAACGTCAACACTAAGCTAACATTAAAATGGCTCGTCTTGCTCCCTCCCGTGCTCAGTAATTTCGCTCGGAATAGTGTTTTGTCCTACTTCAGTTGCTGCTTGCAACAAAACGCCACCCTTTAGTTACAGCTTTGTACTTTTTATAGTCCCGTGGAGGCGTTTTGATTTCAACATTTTAGATGAGAAGTCCGGTTTCGGGATCATGATACATAAGTTCTGCGGGAGGATACTGGTGAATTCCTTCGCCACCTTTTCGATGCACGAAACGCTTCCGCACAGAAACATGTTATGTCAGAGCGATTACTGCTCCCTCCACATTTAGATTGAATCATTTTGCAAATACAATGAATAAATCCAACATGTTGTGTTTTATCGGCTTATATTTCAGGTGATGTTGGAAATTACTACTATGGTCAGGGGCACCCCATGAAGCCCCACCGAATCCGCATGACTCACAACCTGTTGCTCAATTATGGGCTCTACAGAAAGATGGAGATATACGTATGTTGAATTACAGTAATGGTGTTTCTCAGTTCAATTTCCGATCCGTTTCTAGTGTGTCTCGGGTACTGATTTGTCATTTGTTTTAGCGTCCACACAAAGCCAGCGGAGAGGAGATGACCAAGTATCACAGCGATGATTACATCAAATTCCTGCGTTCAATCCGACCAGACAACATGTCAGAGTACAGCAAACAGATGCAGAGATGTAAGTTTTGGTTCGGAGAGTTGGCCTGTGTGGGGAAAGTTGTGTGTTCGTAGTCTGATTATCTGTCTGCCCTTGCCTTGCAGTTAATGTGGGAGAGGACTGTCCAGTGTTTGATGGTTTATTCGAGTTCTGCCAGCTCTCAGGAGGGGGCTCTGTTGGTAAATTTATGCTTTAATTACCCAGATTATTTGTTAAATTAATTTTAATAAGGTTGCTAATTTTGCTTCCTCACTGTGCTTCAGCTGGTGCAGTAAAGTTGAACAAACAGCAGACAGACATTGCTATCAACTGGGCTGGAGGCCTGCATCACGCCAAGAAGTCTGAGGCCTCAGGGTTTTGCTACGTCAATGACATTGTACTGGCCATTCTGGAGTTACTGAAGTGAGTACAAAAACCACACCATTTTGCATGAGTGGATGATACTTATTTTTTTTAGGCTCCAACAAATGTACAGTTTAAGAATATTTCTATAAACATCATAATCAAGATCAAAAAGTTTGAGGACTTAAAGGCACCCTCCCCTCTTTCCAGATACCACCAGAGAGTTCTCTACATAGATATTGACATCCATCACGGGGATGGCGTGGAGGAGGCTTTCTACACCACAGACCGCGTTATGACTGTTTCTTTCCACAAGTATGGGGAGTACTTCCCTGGCACAGGCGACCTGAGGGTAAGCCTTCAAGTTACTTGACAGCTAAAAGTCACATCATCATCGTCAAATAGTGAGTTGACATTTTCTTTGTTCTCTGCAGGACATTGGCGCTGGGAAGGGTAAATACTACGCTGTGAATTACCCACTGAGGGATGGGATTGACGATGAGTCATATGAAGCCATATTCAAACCGGTGAGTTAATAAACAAGGATCTTGTTGACTGTGATGTTTTGGTAGCTTCGTGGACAGAAGCATTTGAGTGAGTGAATGTTGTCGTTTGTGTAGATCATGGCCAAAGTGATGGAGATGTACCAACCCAGTGCAGTGGTTCTGCAGTGTGGAGCTGACTCTCTGTCAGGAGACAGGCTCGGTTGCTTTAACCTCACCATTAAAGGTAAGATAACAAAACGTCTTTGTCCTGATGGCACAACTATCTTCAGTAAAGTTGAACTAGGAAAAGAAAGCATTTTCTCCTAATTTAATATTTTTACTTGCTGTGTGCTCAGGCCATGCCAAGTGTGTGGAGTACATGAAGAGCTTCAACCTGCCACTGCTGATGCTTGGTGGAGGCGGCTACACCATCCGTAATGTGGCTCGCTGCTGGACGTATGAGACTGCTGTAGCCCTTGATACTTCCATTCCCAACGGTGAGACGTTATGCCCACATTGTGCTGAATATGAATAGCAATGTGAAAATATATGTCTTGGCTGTGACAACTTGTTTTTTCATATCTTTCAAATCTTTTCTTAGCTTTTTAGAAACAAGTAATTGCATATAGAGTTGCAAGTAACTTTTATTTGTATTTGTCGATCAGTGTGTTTATTTGCTCTGGTCTTTAAAATGTCAGATTCTTTTTTTTTTTTTTTTTATGTCGATTAGTGTTTCCCAAAGCCCACTGTCATAGAGGGGTAAAGAAAACAGGAAATATTGCCCTTAAGAAGCGGGAGTGAGGGAATTTTGACTAATTGTTTTTGGTGATTAATTTATTAGTTGACAACTAATTGATTATATGACATTGTGTATAATGTTCACTCAATTCAACAGAGCTCCCATACAATGACTACTTTGAGTACTTTGGACCAGACTTCAAGCTGCACATCAGCCCCTCCAACATGACCAATCAGAACACCAACGATTACCTGGAGAAGATCAAGTGAGTGCATTAAACTGTGCTATTGAAATTTTGATCTATTTGTCCTGAACGTTTTATTATGGTTGCATAATGTATATTTCTCAGCTTCATCTGAGTCATTATTCAGTAGTTTCAGCAGATTTGATTTATTTGTGTTGTGATTGATGGGAAGAGAACTAGGCCATATTAGATACAGTTTCATATCTCAGGTTGTTTGTGATTTCAACTTGTTAGTGATCAATATGTTCACCCTGTGTTTTGCTTTCCAGGCAGCGCCTGTTTGAGAACCTGCGTATGCTGCCCCATGCCCCGGGAGTTCAGATGCAGGCCATCCCTGAGGATGCTGTACAGGAGGACAGTGGAGATGAGGAGGAGGATGACCCTAACAAACGCATCTCCAGTAAGAACCTCTCACACAGTCACAGCTTTCTAGGAACAGTAGAGTTTGATGTTTTAATTAACCCTGTCCTCTGTTAATGTTCAGTCCGTGCTCATGACAAGAGGATAGCATGTGAGGAGGAGTTCTCTGACTCGGAGGATGAGGGTGAAGGAGGCCGCAGAAATGCAGCCAGCTTCAAGAAAGTCAAGAGAGCCAAAACCGAAGGAGAGAAAGAGGGAGAAGAAAAGGAGAAGAAAGGTGAGGAGGAAACAAAAGGTATCTATTCATTTTTTTTCTCATTCTCATCTCATTGCTCATGTCATTTCGTAACATAGAGATCTTATTTTCGGTCAAATCGTCCTATTTAATACAAGAATTTAGTGTTGGGATTGCCTTGACTTTTTGTCTTTTTTAGAAGTAAAAGAAGAAGAGAAAGTGCCAGAGGAGGAGAAAATGGACACCTCAAAGTGAGAAAACACGGCACACCTTAATTACCATGTTGTCCAGGAAGTGGCTTATTGTGAGGGTTAATATTTTCCTCTCTGGGTCCTTTAGGCCTAAGGAGGAGTCCAAGACACCTTGAGGTCCTCAGCAGCCATGCAACTGATCAGGGCGGATCTTTGTGCAAAATTTCGTGGATGAACCAGCTGTCCAGGCTGCAGCTGTGGAACTCCATGAAGGACTGTACCTTTTTAACGAGACCCCAATCCCTCACAAATCGGACAGGGATCTTTAACATAATTTTCTAGGACACCTTTTCAACCTTGCCGTTTCTGGACTGAAGTCAGTCAGTGTTTTTGAGTATTGTTTTTGTATGCTTTCTCATTTTTTTTATCCTTCATCTTTTTATGCTACCACATTTGCTTTTCCCTTGTGGACAACTCTGTAAAATGGCTTAGTACACGTATGCTTTTATATATCTGATGGATTTAATTTATTTAAATCAGATATTTTGGCTACTGTTTTGTCTTTCAGTCCCATGTTTCTCCTGTCTTTGAATATGTAGTTGAAGCATGTTTATACAATAGAAACTTTTCTGTAATACATTTGTGTCACTGGTCTTGCTTCCATAAGGTCTTCAGCAGTGGTTAAGAGGGTTGAGTATGGACCTGAATACCATTTACATGTCAAAGTGTATTACAGTCTTATATTTTAGAATGTTATTTAGTATATGCCCTTTACTGATGCAGACATTTTTGCTAAATTTTTTCCGCTCCTGCATCACTATATTGAAAATTTACGCACACATTTGTCACACACTTGGGGTATCAGGCTTTTTTGATTCCCGTCGAAATTGGACATAAATGTCCAGTAGTACTCGGTGTAAAACAGGAAGCAAGAAAAATACCAGAATTCATATGTTGTGTGTGTGTATATATATTTGTATTCTGAAACTTCAGTAAAAGTGTTCCACATGAGAACTTGCAAATGTCGTTTAAATCTGACAGACCCTGGTGTGTGCTGACCCCACTTCCTACACCCAGTAAAGTTAATGTAGCTTTATTCTGTAAAGTTGAGTTTAAGATAAAATTACAAAACATGTCTGGTATGATTAAACTGCTAGCCAACGTTTTAAAAAGAAATCATTTTAATCTCAAAATACAGGTAACAGCTCTTTGTATTTTAAGACGATACCAACATACGCGAACAACGTCTGATTATCAAACCAACAGCAGTATCTTAGAAAAAAAAATCCTCCTTTTGATATAGAAGGAAATAAAATGGCAGTGTCTCTGCTGGCTCAAGTCCCATGGATGCGTTCTTCGGACATTTAATGTAACAGACGCACTGAAAACACAGCCTCACAGATGAAGTCTTATCTCGCTAAGCCCAGCCGTTTGCAACCTATCTCATTAGGTTTAGCTGTGTCAGAGCCATTCACTCTGCTCCACTGCAGTGACAGAGTCCAGCAGTTCATCCTGCTCTGCAGGCTCATCCTGAGGATCACTCTCTGGATCTGGTGCTGGAGGCAATGATTGGATTTCAACAGGTCTCTGGATACGCACCTGAAACAAGACATGAATTAGAATTTCATGGAAGAGATGCTAATTTGAATTCGGATCCTGACTGCTCCAACCAGGTTCATGCTATATACACACATACATACACACTGTATATAGTATATACAGTATCTTACATATTTCTAAAGTATACAGCAGCAGTGTTGGATATCTTCAAAGCCTGTCAAAACTTGTGACAGCCGAATTTCATTAGCTGTTTTACTACATTTGTATGACAACTGACAAGAATGAAAAGACTTCCTATCAGACAACACATACAATGTATTGTGATTTTCAGTTTGCATATTTTATACACCATATTTGAACATGGTGAAGGTTAAACCCTTGACCACAATTGTGCCTGTTTATAAAACCATCTGCACAAAAACTACTGGTAATACATGTATCTTGACTTTGTGTTTTAAATAATAGTTTTAATCTTAATGCAATGCTTGCAACACATAATTAATACACTTAACACACATTTCATTTTTATATGCCTTTGTGAAGTATTGACAAATCCAGTGATGGGAAATAAACTGAGCCACTGTTAATGAAACATGCTTTTTCAGTTTTAAGATCAAGCCATGTGATCATGCACAGACAGCATAAGAGGAGAGACACAATTACCACACTGCTCTATTCAGGTCTTCCTAGTCAGCAGGTCCTCACCGCTGGGTTCTCTCTGTCTGCCTTATGTTCAATGTCACATTGCTATTTGTGAATATATGAAGCCAGGTTAGTTTAACGTTACAATACTGGTTTGAATAAAACACATTATAATTCTGCAATGCGACTTCTTAGCCTTGTATTAAAATGGTATTTTGTATGAGTACTATTTTATGATTTTAAACTTAAAATGTTAAGAGTTTAACATAGTTTAAAAAACGTGTAACCTCAAACAGTACAGTCTGTCATTCAGGCAAAAAAGGTGCTGAATTGTCCTGTAAAAATACACGTTCTTTAGCAAATCAAGGTTACAATACAGTGTTTGTCCATTTCGCTGTGTGGATCATTCGGTTCTGTTTTGTGAGGTTTGAGAAATTCACCTTTGTTCTTTTCGTTTTTACTCCTTTGAAACCGTATACATCACTATCAGACATGTTCAAGTAAGTAGTTCCAAGTCATTCAAGCTGAAATAACGTGCTATTTATGTCACAGTATGACAAAGCAATTAGTGCTCTACCACACTACAGACACAAGCACAGCTTTTGACATATGATCCAGATGTAATAGAGTCAGTGATCTTACCCTCCTAGCCCGGGACGGCCTCCTCCTGCACGGACAGAGGTAGAGGAAAAAAGTACAGACAGCAAAGCAGCGGAAGGAGAACACCATTTCCACTATGGACATCAAGATGAGAGGCACCCACAGGATGATTGTGGTCCCCTGTCGATAAAACAGAAGGTGAGAAAACTCTGATCGCTCCCTTTTTTGCATCAATTCAGGTCAATATCCAAACTGCAAGTGGAGAAATAATTATATCCAACTTACATAGATCCGGGTGGGGTCAAAGGGGCATTCGTATGTGATGCTGGAAGAGGAGCCAACATGATGCGTGCAGTGTGTTAGCAGGCTCCATCCTTTGTTCATGATAGCCTTGATCACAGAAACTGACAAGCCCACGGTGGAGGCAACCGCCAGGAGACCCGCCAGGAAGCTGATGACCAGCAAGACCCACTGCTGCAAGGACAACATGACATGAGAACGTTGTTAAATGTAAACTGATGACCCTTAATGTCATACGTCAAAATATTACCTGCTTTTCAATGTAAAGTAGATGCAAGAGGGAAGTATATAGTGTGGAGGGAGTAACGTGGAAATCCAAGATGGTTCCAGTATTTGAATGAATTCTGGGTGTACGTGTAGCGTTACTTATTATCCACTTCTGTACCTCTACACACATGTACTCATTCAAAAAAAAAAAAAAAATGTGCAAGTTCTGACAGGAGAACGGAGGAGGGAGAAGCCGTGTCAGTGCAGAGCGAGGGCAGTAGTATTTACCAAGATCCTGTTTTTCTTGTTTTTCGACAGAACAATGGCCGTTATTCCGCTGATTATTCCCTGAAGGGCAAACACAAACATAAAAAAGGACAGATGTTTAATTCACAGACAGATAATACACTACACCAGTCAAAATGCTGCAACTTGAAGATTAAATATTCACATGTATTGACCTAATTTAATTTTACACTGAAAAAATGAAGTCTGATGTAAACCGGTCTTCACATCAGTGCTCCAGGAGCGACTTCTTTGGTCGTACATGCACCCAAAGATCTGTCCAGTGCGACTTTTCCATTTTCATTGATCACACCGGTGCACCTGACTTTCAGCAGGTCAGATACAAAATAATTTTGCCAAAGTACTTTTTAAAAAAAAAAAAAAATATCAACAATGTGTGTACACAGTTGCCTTTGAACAAATTTAGCGCTGTTTACAGTCACTTTCATAATTCGTGAAGAAACTAAATGTGCTTAATGAAGACACACCAGTGCAACCAGTATATGACGTTTGCCTGGACATGTGCACGTCCCAACACTTACCACCAAGCCTGCCACGATGGCAATGACATTAGAGATGGCGTACACCATGGTCCGGGCCTGAGCGTGCACGTTGATGTGCCGAAGCACAGCGCCATGCACCAGTGCTCCAAGAAGGAAATTGACATGGCCTACGAGCACAAGCCCCAGCCCCATCTTCATCAGGGCTTTGTTGTCCTTGAGGCTGGCACAGCATACTCCTAGAGGAAGAACAAAGATGTTATGTTGACCTCATAACTTGTCAACTTAGGGCACCAGGACCACTGCCAAAATAAAATAAACGATAATTAACTAATTCAGTATGTTGTGTGTGCAACAGTCGATATGGTCAGGTTGAAGCACGTTCCTCTCATCCCACAGGAATCAATTTAGTATTCACAGAGAAATTCTTGCATGCAAATGTTGCAGATGTATTAAATGTGATCAGTGTGAACCCTGCATGAGAACTGACTTCACTGCAGTGTTGTGGTTTCAGAAAGGAAGCGGGCCGCTGGTTGATGCTTGAGAATAAGGCAGTTACCACAATTATCTCCGACCCCTGCAGAGAAGAAGATCTCCTCCACTGCATGCTGCAAAATGCCGCAGCCGCGGTGACACCTCAGAGAGAGGAGGGGGATTACGTTACGCTGTGTTGTTCCTTTTCCCTGAGTAAAAGGTGAAGCACCCACCCGAAGACTATGTAAGCCCCTCCTGAACCAAACAGGACAAAGCTTTGGGTGGGGTGTTTGAACATTGTCGGCCACATTTACCAGGCCTAAGGGGTCAGGTAGTAACACACACCTGTGACCTGCATGACGCCATGTTTTTGGTCATAATATTGTTGGTCTAATGTTTGCTAAGACATGATCACACATTGTTGCTGAACAAATACTCTATGATATAATATTTGCAGTATTCTGATATTTTTGCAATGAATATATACATCAAACTTTATTATTTATCTAACTTTGTGTGTATCTGACAGGGTCAGCATGACTCTTTGATTCTGCTTGGTGATGTCTGACACTTGTTTAGGTTCAATAATAATGGTACAGTGTGGGACCAATAGCCTCCTGCTATACTGTGTCTACATCTGACCTATGAAAAGGTCAGAGTCAGTTCTACCTGAGCCAGTAGCTACCCAAAAAGTTTTACTTGCATTTTAGTGAAACTCCAGAGTACACCTGTGTAGGGCTTAACAATTAAATCTCATTACTAAATATTAACACACAACAAATATGAGAGATTACAATGAGTTCCGTCAGGAAAACCGCGGAAAAGCTACGTATCTTCCTCTTGGAGCTCCGTTAACAACAGCAGACCACGCCTAAAAACTTCAGCACGCAGCACGACCTACCACATACCTGTCACTCCACCGAGGCTCCCGTGAAATTCTACTCACCTAGATTCACCATGGTGTATTCTGTTGTCCCCTTAGATCACATTGGCGTTAAAGCGGCATTAAAGTCATTTCTGACAGCTCTTTTTCGACACTCCGCCTTCGACGGGTCGCTGTCTTCTTTCGGCGCCGCTAACCTGCGGACAAACAAGGAGTGACTTCCGCCTACCTGTGCGGAGGCGCCGCCCCGCCGCACGTTCACTGTACAAGAGCGGTGTTTGGGAGGGGGAAGTTATTTACCTGTTACACACGCAACTCTGTCCCCACTGACACTTAAAGGGATATTTCAAATCACAAGAAATACAAAGTGGTTCAAACAATATCCAGTGACAGTATCGCTATGTAAATACCACACCATGTTGCACAAGTTATAGCCTACTATAGACGTTATAGTGTAAGTAATACCTGTTTGTCTGATCGATTAATGTAACGATTGCCCTTCTGTTTACTGGATGAGTTGTTTCTTTGGGCAACAAAATGTCAGGAAGTGGTGAAAATGTTGACCAGTATTTCCCAATCCCAAGATGACGTCCAATCACTTATTATATCCCAAACCAAACGCATTCCGTTTAGAGTCATTGTGGAGTAAAGAAACTAGAAAAAATTCACATTCAAGGCACCATTATGTGACTTGACCTTAAAATAACAGCTTCAGAACCATTTTGATGTTACAGTGTCTTGTAATCAGGTGAATGATGTCTCTGTCACAGCCACTTTGTCCCTCCCATCACTTGTTTCTGCACAATGTAACTTCAGTGAGAGGGCAGGATCACAGCGTTACATACATGTTTACTTCAACGTAGAAGTTCAACACATAACATCGTTATGATGTAATACATTTTGCTAGCCATTTGCACCTACATTATGTCTGACAAATTGTTACAGACCTGGGATTTGTATTTGTGACAGTGGTGTTGCACTCAGAAACTGTGGAGGGCGCCATAGCACACACAATGTCAATTACTACATAATGTTGCTTTAAGAAGCTGGAATCAGAGAAATTTGACTTTTTACCTAAAAATGCATTTCATAAATATTTTCATCTAAATGATTTAATTGCTTCCGCTCTAGACTTAATGGTGAGTAGAGTGGGCCGTTGTTTAGTGACATATTTATGGAATTATCTTTATCGTTACTGATCATGGTATTTCCTTTTGAAATGTGTAAACCATTATACAAGTTATTCACTGCATGCCCACATAGCTAGACTCATAACTACTCAGTCCTTTGAGCATGTAAATGTGACCTGATTCCTACATGAAATAAGTTATTAAAACTGTGTTATACACACATTATTCTGTTTCTAAAGATCATAATATCAGTATGTAATCATAAAATGTGCAGATTTGGCTGTTTTGGACTATCTAATTTAGATACAATTAGCCTCAGGTGTAAGGGTTTTAACAAAACCCTGAAATCTAAATGACATTAAAAACAAACAAACAAACAAACAAACAAAAAAAACAAATACACAAAAACACCCCCCAAAAATAGTTGCTTAATACATTATGTCTCACAGTGAAACCCAGAAAAAACACAACTGAGCATCTCTGGCAGTATAATTGCCTGTGAGGCTCGTTAGCTTCATTACCTTCACCTGTCCCTCCTGCTGCTGCTCCTTCTTAATGACACACCTGTGGCAGGAGAGCATCAGAGTGGTCGGTTTACTTGGAGGTCTGCAATGGGGACGACAGAGATATTACTTTGCTTTTTTCTTGGAAATCTCATCACTGTTCAGTCACGAATGAAGGAGCAGGATGACGCATTTCCCCAAGAGTTCCCAGGATTTTTTGACTACATCTCGCCTTTTCCATTCAAACGCAGCTTTGATTTCACTCCTTATGACACCGTCTTCAGCTCGTGGCGAACCCGGACCCCTGACTTTCACATGCTCGCCGAGTTCCCTCCCATCATGCACGTTCCCAATGTAGAGGTGTTTTGTGATGAATCTGAGCTGACCCTGCGCGTGGATAGAAGATTAAACGGTGTCATACTGTCTGCAGAGGAGATACAGTTGGGCGATGGCTGCTACAGCAACAGAGCGCTACCACACCAATTTGTCTTTGTGTACAGTTTGGATGAGTGTGGAACTGCACGTGTGGTGAGTTGACCAAAATCTTCCTCATCTTCCTCTCCACGGCTTCATGACAACTTTTCTGAGATTGTAGTTTCTCTTACAGATGCAGAATGGCCTGGAGATGTTCACAAACACTCTGTACTTGAATCTCAAAAAGCCTCTTCCCACCTGGTGGCAAACTCCTTCCCCAGTGCACATCTCCTGCTCCCCAAAGAGGTGCATCTATTGATATTAAAACTACTATCACAAGTAGGTCACAAGTAGCCATACTAAAGGGGACCGCTTGTCTTTCCAGGTCATATGCTGATCCAAACTTCTTTGTCTCGGCTGCGTTTTCTGAAAATGGCAGGACCTTTAACATCAAAGCCATGAATCGTGAGTAATCTCATAAATCAAAAAGATGCTATTAAGCTAGGTTGGTTTTATAGATGCATAGTTTTGTTTTTCCTGCAGCCACCTGGAGCAGCGCTGCAGAGTCGAATACCTATAAAAGAGGCCAGGCTGTCAACCTCCAGCTTTCTGCCCAAACCAGACCAAAGCAGCAGCTCTTCATCCAGTCCTGTTTTGTTTCTGCGTCTCCCGAACCTGAGACTGTGCCCAGGAAAGCAGTCATATTGAATAAAGGGTAAGCAGCCAGTCAGGAGCTGGTGGTAACGCTTGCAATGTGACGATACGATCAGCTGCAATGATGTTTGTTCTCTGCAGGTGCACGGCCCCGCTGGGTTCTCCTCATGCTGTCGTACAATTTGTAGCTTCTAACAGAGCAGATGTGGTTAATTTGGTTCTGAACACGTCTTATCTAATTTCTGAGGTATTTTATTTTTTTCATACATTAAAAAAAAAAAAAATGTTTTTCCTATCCTCTCCTATTCAGCTGTATGACCTTGTGAACTCTTCCTTTCGAAGCTGTACATTCATTGCAGTGTCCTCCTCTCAGACAAGGGTGTCACCTTCGGCTCCAAATCCTGCAACTATAATATGATCGAGTCAAGGTATTTGTCTACACACAAAACTGTATTTGGAGACCTTTTTCATTACTTGATGAGATTGTTCTGTTCCAGATGGGAGGACCTGAGTGGAACGGCAGAGGTGTGCAAGTGCTGCAGCTCAAAGTGTAAAGGCCTGTCAGTCAAACACCTCCCTGACGGTCAGTGCTTTGTGGCTTTTGTAAAGTGCAACCGCATATGGGCTATTTCTGGTCTCTAACTGTGTCATTTCAGATGTCAAGGCTACTGTCAGCACTGGCCCATTGGTCATCGTGGACAAAGATGTAGAGATGATTCCAGAGCCTTCGTTCTCTGAACCACAAGAAACCCCCAGTCCTCCTGTTGGTGACCCCATACAGTTTGTTCCCTCTGATGGAGCAGCGACTGCGGATGCAATTGTTTCTGGTACTTCTATATCAGGAAGCAAGCTCTCTTCCCCACCTCAGGGTGTCGTGGTTGTGAGCCAGGACCCAGCTGGGAGACTGACCCTTTGGCTGCCTGAAGAGGTGAAAGATGCTGAACAAAGCGAGAATATCAGTTCTGAGCCTGACGACTACTTGACAGTTGAGTTACAGGCAAATGACCTTCCAGAGCTGCAAGTCTTGACCGCGGACCAAGAGTCTCAAAATGAGATCAGAGATCATAATATGAATCTTCTTACACTGGTTGACTTGATAATTCATCCACAACTGGAAAAGGCATCAGCTGCAGAGGACTCTCAAATGAAAATGTGGTTGGGAGGAGTTCAATTGTTGCACACTGAGGCTCCAGAAGAAGCTGATGTATCTCTGCCTGATAAGACATCTGAAGAAAAGAATCATTTTGGCAAAATGAGAGATGAGCTGGCTCAAAGGCAGGCAGATGCAGCTGTGATGCCCGGAGAAGAAACAAATGATGCACGTCCTATAATTCGCTCAAAACTTCAGTTCTCCAAAGGAAGAGGTGGTTTGCAAACATTGAGCTATGAGGAAGAGGAGGTGATGCAAGAGGAGGACAAAGGTGTGATCAGAAGATTTGGGATGGATGCAGTTAAAAGAAAACCAAGGCAGACGGGACTGCGGTCAACTTTCCTGGATTTGTTGAGGTAATCTTGATCTGCAGTGTCGGTATGTTTTCATATATGTGAATGACTAACTTGGTTCTTAATCTTTTATCCTCAGGAGGTTGGACAAAGCAGAATAAATGCAACTTCATAAGAATATCCATTGCATTGAATAAATGTATTAAGCAGTAATATGTGTTTTTGTTTTTTTTTACGTTAAATGCATATTCAAATGGTTTTTAAGATAAGCAGGTTTTCACTTCAACCAGACTGAAACTGCCAAAATCAAACCCAATAAATGACTGGCTCCCTGAATTGTGTTTTTATAATAGTTTTAATAACTTTAATGTAGGTATCGGGTCACATTTACGTACTCGAAGTACTGAAGAATTATGATTTTAACTCTATGGGCATGTAGCAAACTACTTTATCTGTACTATATATTAGTTTATACATTTGGAAAGGAAATTACATGATCAGTAAAGATTAAATTATAAATAAAATGAATTTAAATGTCATTAAACAGGGCCCTCTGTGCTCACAATAAGTATAGCAGCAAAAAAGTGAGTACAAATTAATTTTTCATTTTTAGAAATACTTTTTAGATGAGTCAGTTCTGATTCCAGCTTCTAAAAGCAACGTCAAAGTAATTGGCATTTTGTGCAATATGGCGCCCTCCACAGTTTCTGAGTGCAACATCACTTTGGTAAATGCAAATCCCCGGTCTGTAACAATGTCAGACCTAAGGTGCAGACAACAAGAAAAATGTCTTACATCACAACAATGCTATGTGTTTAACTTTTACGATGAAGTAATCACGTATGTAACGCTGTGATCCTGCCCCCTCTGAGGTTACATTGTGCAGAAACAGGTGATGGGAGGGACCATTCACCTGATCACAAGACACTGTAACATCAAAATGATTCTGAAGCTGTAAAGTCACATTGTGTTGCTTTCAAAATAAATGTAACCATTACATTTGATAAAATTTGACAGTTATTTGTACTTTGCCTCTGTTTACCTTACCCTCCCTATTGAAGACACCAGTCCTTTAAAAAAAAAAAAAAAAAAAAGTTTCCTGCTGCAGTAATGATCATTAGTAATCACCTTTTGTAAGCTGTAGAAAGCCCTGTCTGTCCACGGGCTGTTTTGTGTGAGAGCCTTTTGTATTCCCACCCAGATGTCGCTGTGGGGAGCGGGGCTCTGTAGTTGGAGCAGTGCTGTGTGCGCTCTCCCTTTTACGCCGCATGCTCAGTGTTTTTTTTTTTTCTCTCCCAAGTTTGACCCTGGCCACTATTTCCTCCGCACCGTCACTCTCTATAAAGTGCCCATGCTTTTCCTCACGCAGTCTCTTTCCCCAGCCACAAAACAACCGTGAGTGTCTAACTCACTGTTCTTGAAAAACTTAAAAATAATATAAAAAAATATAAAAGCAACAAAATCTCCATAAAAAATAAGAACCTTACTATTTAAAGAAATACAAACATAACAACAAAAAAAAATAGCAAAAAATTAATAACAAAAAATAGAAACAAGAGGCCTCGGGCTTAACCCGAAGTTGTTATCCACCTTTGACGGAAGACTTCAGAAGACATCGACTTATGTCGTGATTTTTCAGGTTTGATATTTTCTCAACAAAGCTGGACCCCAGAGCCAGCTGTCGGTGTCTTTATTAGGCGAGAAGTGAGGCGCAGCTTGGACCCAGGATACACTTCACACCGGCATTATTCTTCCTGGCGTGTTTGAGGGAGGCTCCGCATTCACTTATTTTGTGAACTCCGAGATATGAACACGGCGACGGGGAGTTATCCGATGGCTTCTCTCTACGTTGGCGACCTGCACCCCGACATCACGGAGGCTATGCTGTATGAGAAATTCAGCCCAGCCGGACCGGTGCTCTCCATTCGGGTATGCAGAGACATGATCACCCGGCGATCCCTGGGATACGCTTATGTCAACTTCTCCCAGCCAGCTGATGGTAAGAAATGAAACCTGCAAAGTGCTTTTTTATTTTTTTATTTTTTAAGCGTGTTACTTGCATGTGGCTTTAAGAGGCTGAAAGCATGCATCCTTCAAACACTGACAATGTCACCATATGCTCTCAATGTCAGTCCTGAAACTATCCACATGATCACAATTAGGGACATACTGGCAATGCATAAAAATGATTGAACTTTAAATTCTGCTGGATGAAGTGATATTTCTGCAAGACAGTTCTTCAGACTGTTTGGAGCACTAATTTGACCCACATAAGCATGTCCCAGTTCTTCTATGCTCCTGCTAATCTATGTCACCACCATGGTTGAAGCCCTCTCTCACATTATGAGTTGGACTTGTGCTTAAAAGTTAACAGAGGTTCAGTTTATGTTCTTCAATAATAGCGCTGCAGTTTGGAATATACTGTAAGCTCCTTTTGCAGTTCTCACTCATTAAGCCCAAAACGACCCATTTCTGCTCCTATTTAAAGGGCCACTGAGTGAAGTCAATTCCCACTACCCTCTGCTGCAACAGTATATTGACTGAAAGCATGAAAAGTGACAAGAACAGCTGAACAGTGACGATAAGCTGAACACCTGCCCGACATGTTTATGTGCATTGTCTGGTGCATTCAAACGTATTGGACTCGATCCTGCTTTCATTTGGATTTAATCACAGTTTTATCTTGAGCATCTATGCATCCACAGGTATAGCAGAAGTGTTAAGTATCTTTTTTATCATAATGCTTTTTTTGTTTCCTAGTCAAGGGTACCAAAGCATTGAGCAATAGTAGCACGTGTTGTGGATGTCTATAAAGGCCCAGTGATGCTATTTACATTGTGTGGACTCTGTTGCGCCTTGTATCAACGTTAAACACCTGTCACACATTTATCTGAGCCGGCAACCAAAAACCCGCAGTAATTGGAGGCTACGACTGGCTCGCTTCCAGGAAGATAGTATCACTCACTTGAGTAAATGTAATAAGAGCCACAAGTGAGGAGACACCATTTGTTATTGGAGGTGTAGATATGGGGGATGGTAGCTGTTGGGTATTTACATGGAGACCTAACTAACACGTGTCGGAGGGGCAATAGCTTTTTGCTGCCCGTAAAATGCTTCGAAAAAAGTTCCTGAACGGAGTTATGATATAGTTTATACATCAGCAGTAAATGTTGTTTGTCATGTCACTGCTGTATGTGTTACAACACTCATTGGTGTTGCTCATCTGAATGTGTTGAATGTGTCTCTTCCCCATCAATGATAGAGAATGCTCTACTCACACTCCATGCCAGCACATACCTCTCAGGACCCCTCTCTAAATATAGAAGGTCTTTCTGAGCAGCACAAAATCTGCCTGCCCATAATAAATTTAAGTTCTTAACATGACAGGAATGGTTAACAATGACAACTAATCCAACACTAGCATTTCACACAACTTCACGTTCATTGCGAACGATAGCATGTAGTACATGATTAATGACCGTGCACATACATTAGATCTCTTTTGGCCTTTTTTTTTAAACTAAGTTTTCTACACAGAACCTTCCAGAAGTCCACATGTTTGACAGCGATCACACACCTTTTCTGAGCACACTGCCTGTGTGAAGTACAATTGCAAGCCAAACTGCTGATGCCAGCAGACGCAAGGCAGCTCCGTTTTGTTTACCAGACACTTTTAGCTGGAAAGCCTGGCCTGTGTGTGTGTGTGTGTGTGTGTGTGTGTGTGTGTTACTGTGGAGTGACCGAACAAAAGGATGTTTGGCTTGTGTGCCCACATGGACATGAGAGCCTATATGAGAGTCAAAGCTGTAGTCTGAGAGAGAAATGGCAGAAATAGCTATCAAACTGGGCTCAAAGATGGCGTGATTGGAGGAAATAAAGAATGTAACCTGTTACTACTTATGCTCATTTGTGTTTTCTGTGCTGGTACTGCAACTGGCCTAGGTGGGACGTGGCCCAGCAGCATGTGGTGAGTTAGAGAAGGGGGCCATGTGCTCCTAGCTGCCACTGCTGCTGCCCCTTCACACCTGTCCCAGCTGCTCACCGGCCACATGGTCTACTGCAGTATCTTAACCATGTTACTCAGGCCTTGTATCTGTGCTTGTAGCAGCATGGATTCTCCATTGTAACATACAATGCACGGGAGGGCAAACTGTTTTAATTCACTCCACTGTAGCTTTATGATATTTCTTCAGGAAAGTTACTCAGGCAGTGCCGTGTTTGTAGTCTAAAGCATTGGCTGGATTATCACAGCTTTTACTGGTCTTGAAACAACAAGCACTGACCATTGTAGATGAAGCATGATATATAGCATACATACTAGTGACTGACATGTTGTCAGACTCATGGCTCTGTGTAAACAACCACGCATGACCTTTCCATTCACCTCTCTGCACCCTCCTCCCTCCCAGCTGAAAGAGCCCTGGACACCATGAACTTTGACGTGGTCAAAGGGAAGCCAATCAGAATCATGTGGTCCCAAAGAGACCCCTCCCTTAGGAAGTCTGGAGTGGGCAACGTGTTCATCAAGAACCTTGACAAGTCCATTGACAACAAAGCCCTGTACGACACCTTCTCCGCCTTTGGCAACATCCTCTCCTGCAAGGTACAATTGTCGTAGATGTAACTAAGAGGCTTTAAAACAGTAATACTGTGGGTTTTTGTTAATGCTTTATATGTTCCGACTGTTCCTGCTTGGAGTTTCAGACAAATTGTGCACAACCAAACCAACTTACAAACCATTTCTCCTGCCAATTCCAACTAAGAACTGGTCACATTGTTCCAACACTTCCACATTTTGGGAAATACAATTATTCAATCTCTTGCAGAAAAGTAAGAAGATACAACTCTCATGTCTGGAAGTTACATATGAACTTACAGCTAAAAAAATTGGGAAAATGTTGCTTTTATTGTTTTGATTTACAATATGTCACATTTCTGCATTAAAATGTCTAACAGCTGGACTTATGTCATATATTGTGTTGACACATACTATCCAGATGAACTTTAATGTTTCCAACAAGGCTGAAAAAGAGACATTTTTCATTTTGCTCAAGCTAGTCGCGCCTTTCATTTCATTGCATGTTGCTATAACTTCCAGGGAAACATCAGATGAAACATAAGAGTGAGGAAAGAAGACTAAATATCATTTGAATAAAACTTTAATACATTACCTCATCCGTGAACATTTCTGCCTGAGTCACGTAGATATATTTTTACCATTAGTGGTTGTTGTTTAACAATTAACAGAACAACGCCCATGATCCCACGTTTCTTACAGCTTTGCTTTCGATAAAGAGCCCCCACATACTGTGCATTTAAAGTTCAGGAGCGGCCTGCATGTGTCATGATGCCTTACTTTGGATGCATACTGTATTTACCCTCATGTCTTCCTCTGCTCCAGGTGGTGTGTGATGAAAATGGCTCCAAGGGCTACGCTTTTGTCCACTTTGAGACCCAGGATGCTGCTGATCGTGCCATTGAGAAGATGAACGGCATGCTTCTGAATGACCGCAAGGTGTGAGTGTCTGATCATCTAGGAAGCGGGGACAAAGGGGTGTTCATTGTTAATAGTGTTTTGAAAATAATTTTGCTTGCATTTGAGAATGATTTTGATAGTATTTGATAGTTAGCATGACATTGAAGGTCCTCATGTTGAAGGCGCTGTGCTTGGTGAGCTAATGGTGACATGTAATGCATAAACCTGACCTGTCTGTTGTGTTGCGTGAACTGACTTTTCATGTCTTTTTTCCAGTTGGTGAGTTTGTGCGTGAATAATCTGACTAATAAGCTCATCTCTCACTGCTGCCAGTATGAAGATAAACTCTAAATTGAGAGATAACAAACTAAAAAACTCTCATCCTTCCTACCAGACGCATTTTCTGTTGCCTCATTTGTCCACTCGCTGGTCACCCGTCTTGGAGTGTTTGTTTGTGTGTGTATGACAACGCTTGTGTGTTTTAGTGATGGATCGAATGCAGGAATGCAATACTGGATGGCGGAAGGAGAGAGAGGTCGTCATAGCAAGGTATATAAGATCATTTGGTCCTCCTCAGCTTTCCTGTACTGTACTGTGAGACTCTGTTCCTCCATCCCTCTCCATCCACCTCCTCATCAAGTATTTGGACCAAGAATTACAATGGTTGTCACTGTGTTGTCTAGCATGCTGACCTATCTGCCTGCCTCTGGTGATATTAACCGCGGTTCGTTGTTTTTTCATTGTTTACCCTAGGAATGAGTCACATGATGAAATGTAGCTGTGAATTTGATTTGTGGATGTTGTCTTATTTGCCGTTGCTTGCGTGGTCAGGTCTTCCTCTGTCATTGCGGAACTTTCTGTACCCGGAAACCCGGATCAAGAGTGTTTTAGATCGGACAAAGCAGGTCAAAAGAGACGGATCCTGGTTTGTTTTCTCATCTCAGTCGGGACTGTTTTAAAAGAGTGCGTGTCGCTGCTCTCCCTCTACCTTCAGGTTTGTGGGTCGTTTCAAATCTCGCAAGGAACGGGAGGCTGAACTTGGTGCCAAAGCCAAGGAGTTCACCAATGTGTACATCAAGAACTTTGGGGATGATATGGATGATGAACGCCTGAAGGAGCTTTTTGACAAATATGGTAAAATGACTAGATCCATGGGTGTTACTCCAAACTCTAAAGTCTTACAACAAACTGACCTGACCTTTAACCTCTGCAGGTAAAACACTCAGTGTGAAGGTGATGACAGACCCCACCGGCAAATCCAGAGGCTTCGGATTTGTTAGTTACGAGAAGCATGAGGACGCTAACAAGGTACACGAGCCTAATGGAAATGAGGAATTTTAGTGAGCCTTTATAGGTCATTCCTCTGATAATAATGATTTAATCCAAAGGCTGTAGAGGACATGAATGGCACCGACCTCAATGGCAAGACTGTGTTTGTGGGCCGGGCTCAGAAAAAGATGGAGCGACAGGCTGAGCTGAAGAGGAAGTTTGAGCTACTGAAACAAGAAAGGATCAGTCGTTATCAGGTCTGTGGAAACTAACCTTTTAATTAATCAAATTAATCTGGACCATGTCAAAGAAGCTGCTACATATGCCTAATGACTGTGTTTGGTTTCAGGGTGTAAATCTTTACATTAAGAACCTGGATGACACCATAGACGATGAGAAACTGCGTAAGGAGTTCTCTCCATTTGGGTCTATCACAAGTGCTAAGGTGAGAATGATCAAACAGATTCTGCGATGCATCACCACTAGAGACAAGACTGTGCATCACTGCGGTATAAATATAGCAACAGTGTGACAATATTGTCTGCTTAAAGGTACCCAATCAAAATCTGTTGACATTTTAGGTGATGCTGGAGGAGGGTCGCTCCAAGGGCTTTGGCTTTGTCTGCTTCTCCTCCCCTGAAGAGGCCACCAAGGCTGTGACTGAGATGAACGGACGAATCGTTGGTTCCAAACCACTCTACGTAGCTCTCGCTCAGCGCAAAGAAGAGCGCAAAGCCCACCTCACCAACCAGTACATGCAGCGTATTGCTGGCATGAGAGCGATGCCGGCGAACGCCATCATTAACCAGTTCCAGCCCACCAGTGGCTACTTCATGCCAGCTGTGCCACAGGTGTGAAAATCAAATCTGATATGTTAGTGTCTCTTCAAGTGGCTATATTTTATAGAATCTATATATATTGATGTAATATTAAAGGGGTCGCTCCTTGCGGTGAGCACACAGATAATTATCACTTGGCTCTACAGTTCCCCTTAGCTTTCCAAAGCCCTTTAGCGTGTTAGCTTATTTTTGTTTTAGGCTCACTGCAGGTGTTTTTAGTGGAAAGCTGAAAAGTCTTTCTGTATTCTACCAGCCTAACACTGAGCTACAGATGACCAAAGTTAGCAAATAGCTGGTGAACATGGTGGAGCATTTAACAGCTTAAGAACCTGATATTTCCTAAGAGGTTGGTTGAGACCAAAAACAAGATTAGCTAAAAATAGATTGATTATATTTTTTGCACTTGTTATTAAAAAACCTGTTGTGTAGGGTATGATTTTAATGACATAAAATGACATATTTCACTGACTTCTATCCCCCAGGCCCAGAATAGGACTACATACTATGCACCCAATCAACTAGCCCAAATGCGACCCAACCCCCGATGGCAGCAACAAGGTGGCAGAGGTCAAGGTGAGCATATGGCATCATATGATAGTGCATCTATCTTTGATATACTTCAGTTACCTATTTCAGTATTACTGTAATACTGTCTCCTCATCTGTCACTCTTAGGCGGTTTCCAAGGGATCCCCAACTCACTGCGTCAGCCAGGACCCCGTGCCAATTTGAGACACATGACTCCTAATAGCGGCGGACAGGGTCCACGAGGTGTGTGACCAATATAAATGAACAAAATTATCATCATCAACTTGTAAAACTACATGTAGTTCAGCCTGGCAGCAGTTTGAACAAACTACATTTCTACCCGTGGAGAAATGTAGTTTGTAAAACTACTGCTAAAAAAAGTAGTTTTAGCAACTTCTTATACTCATTATACTCATTTAACTCAGTGTTAAATAAATCAACATATGGTGTATATGAAACAAAATATAATAGACTACAAAAAATTCACATACCAGCAGAAATATGTCTCTCAACTCAAGTTTCATTTTTTAAAGAACAAAAGCTGACATTTTTGTTCAACGTCACAGGAACTTCAGAGGCACTAACACTTAGGCACTTGAACTAGATGCCGGGGCAGAATTGCTTGTTGACGCGACACATGAGCAGTCTCTCAAAGTTTTTGTCAGACACCGGTTCCGTTTGGCACTAGAAACATCTTTACCAACACTAAAAAGCTGCTCACATGCTGCACTGGCCAGGACACCAGTGTTGAACTTAACACTTCACAAAGGCTTCCACCTCATCCACTTTATCAAAGAAAAATAAAATAACATTTATATTATATAGGTCTTTTGTTATAAAAAAAAATATTGCATGTTATTGGCCAAAATTCTAGTTTGTAAATTGAGTAGTTAAACTACAAAAAATTACCCAAAAAGTCGTTAAAATACTTGACGCGGCACAAAATATGAATGTAGTTTAACTACCAGCAAGTTACAGCAAATTGTAGTTAAGCTATGTAGTTCAACTACATGTAGTTTAAGTCTTCCCAACACTGTTGATTGATACTACATGTACATTAGTGATTGTCAAGACAGTGTGTGAATTCTGCTGCATTTCTTCCTCTCTGCTAGCTTCTGGCCAGGCCATGGCTCCTCGCCCCTCAATGGGAGTCCCCGGGCCGCGTGCCATGCCTCCTTACAAATATGCCACCGGTGTCCGTAATCAAAACCCTCAGGTGGTGCAACCTATTGCCTTACAGCAGGTATGGGCAGAAGACCAGTCACATTGGTCACACACATCTTGTGTTCCTATCACATCAAGCCCCCAAACCTATCATTTTTAATCCTCTGTCCGATGTTCTATATTTGTCCCTTCCAGGCTCAGCCAGCTGTGCACGTTCAGGGCCAGGAGCCTCTCACAGCCTCCATGCTGGCTGCTGCACCCCCTCAGGAGCAGAAACAGATGCTAGGTAAGAATTCCATAGTGTAATGAAACAACTGTAGTGCTTTTCAGTTTACGTTAGATTCATTCTTTCTGTTCTTTTTTTTTTTTTTTTTAAATAGGTGAGCGTCTTTTCCCACTGATTCAGTCCATGCATGCCAACCTGGCAGGAAAGATCACTGGCATGCTGCTGGAGATCGACAACTCTGAACTGCTACATATGCTGGAGTCTCACGAATCTCTGCGTTCAAAGGTACTTCCCTCATTGTATTTTTTTGCCACTATGTCACAGTGAAATGTCCGTTAGCCATACACTACACTGTGTCATTATTCACGTTTGATGTTTGGTGTGCAGGTGGAAGAAGCTGTGGCTGTGCTCCAAGCCCACCAGGCGAAGAAAGACGCCACTCAGAAAGTTGGTGGCATGCCCACAACTGCTGCTGCTGGCACATCCTGAAGACGTGCCACATTCAATCGGTATGATAATACATAAACAGTGAAGTTATTCATGCTTGCTGATTTGATCATGCATTGTTGAAGTTTTGTGTAAGTTATAAAAAAGTGATTGTGTTGTTTCAGGGCACAGAGAAACAGGCAGAGATGCGAAGAGACTCACCACACTGACTCAAAACACCAGATTCTTCTGAGCAATTAGGCAGAAGGAAAGAAAATTTAATTTAAAAAATGTACTTGAACATTTTGAAAAATGTTACAGTTGACAATTTTCTAGCTCTGTAATACTTTTAAACTGCATACCAAGGCCCCTAACTCTGTGGCAAAGGAGATAACTTTTTAAAGGAAAATGAGCCTTGTTCTTTTTCTTTGCTTGGAAGTTTTTTTTGTTTGATTTGAAATTATGGACTCCCCCATTCTATCATGTTATCATGGGTGTGTGATATTCTCAATAAAGGGATGAATTATCAAGGTTACCATTCTTGTGTTATTTTAATGCTTTTGTGTTACCTATTCTATTCAGTTTCAAGTGTGTAGGTGTGACAATTATACCTTTTTGTGTTGGCTAGATAGTTATAATTAAGGTTTCTCTGTTTTGATAGATGATTGATATAGAAACCAACATTTAATCTGCCGGTTAAAAGGTATTTTTGCACTGAAGACAGAAGGACAGAGAGGTTTTTCACTGTATCAATATTAGTTATAAGTATGGTTACTGAGTCCATGCATAGAGACCTCATGATCAAATTTATATTCATCACAACAAAAAAAGGACTGTCACTTTTGCATGGTCTGATATTGAGCTCTGAAAATGATAAAAACATTAAATTCGTCTAATTTTGTAAATAAGAATTTGTAATGCTGAAATAAAATTCTATTTTATAGGCGTCAACTTCATGTTCATGTCATTTTTAAGTCATTTTAAAAAAATAAGTTTATTTTGGAATTTTAAGTATGAAACCCACTCTAAAAATGTGACTGGGATAACAAATTATTTTTTTTTTTTGTATTTAAGTGACACTTTTTGGTAACTTTGTCTGACCAGGTGAATAAAAAAAAATTGTCGGGAACAATCCGAAGGAAAAGTAATGCAGTCAGAGAGCATGTAGGAGAGGTTCCTGCTGCGTGTCCAGTGCGTCGCATTGAGTTAACGGCCAGAAAAAAGGACAGAACACAGACAGCAGAGGCTCACCTTTAACGAGGAGGATGATGTAGCACTTGGTGATATCATCATACTTCTTGTGAGGAGGGTGTCCCCTGTTAATAACAGGTGACATATATACAACAACTGTACTGGAAACTAAAGTGATTTTGTCTGTGTCTAAGTAAAACTAGGGTATTGCAAGATGATTTCTTACAACCTGGCAACACATAAGTAAAATTCAAACAAATTGCATCGCTTAGAACAATATCATTTAATTTCACAGCTGCCATTTTAACTTGTCATTACAGAAAAACACAGGTGTTGATAATAACATTAACGATGGCTCATTTCTTTTCAGGTGCCCTAGTAAGTCATGTGAGTGTGGCAGTGAACCAGCATCCTCAACTGGCCTTTTTCACATTTTAACACGTCACAGCAGCAAAACCACAGGTGTAGATGATAGAATGAATGATGGCTCGTTTCAGGCTCTGTTATTTTGCACACAGATATACTGGGACACTGGAATAGACCATCAATAACGTTATTAGTAACGCTGGTGCTTTTAAACTATGACAAGACAAAATGTCTGGGGTGAAAACTGAAACAATTTGGCCCAAAGAGAATACAGAAATGCAGACCTACTTCCTTTGATATCTGTAAAATTTAGTTTTATTCAATGGTCAGAAAACAGAAATGCTGCATCTACAGTTTTGATAATTAGAACAACTGCGGGAAAATATGTAAATGGAGGAAACTTACCTCCGTAGGAATAGTGAGGCGGTCGTCATAGCTCTCAACTAAATGTAAAATGTTTAATTTGATGGTATAAAAAGGTAAATATGAGTTGTCAAGTTGTAGAGAGACTCCTCCGACAGACGGCGCTGCAGGGAATTTGGACATATGGAGGCGGGCTTCGATCGCTCTGCACCAATCACGAGCTGCGGGGTTCAAAGTTGAAGGGTTAGCTATATCCAATATGGCGGCTAACAAACGAGTGCTGTATGTTGGTAAGTTACTGTTACTTTTCGTAAAAAACGTGTTAAAGTAATATTGTTTCATCATATATAGCAAAAGTAATAAGGTTGTTACTTTATAAGTACGACATTGGGACCCAAATGAATGTGTATAGAGTGCACGTATAATGAATAAACTCTGATATGTAACGATGCAGCTGGTAAAACATGAGAGCGTCACCTGAAAACATGTGAACTTAGCCGATTTTAAACCTCAGTCAGTCTCCACTACACCAGGAATGCGGTATATTATGTCAAGTTGTGTAGTGAGTTGTGTAAGTGAACGAAACAAACCAACAAAAACAGCTTTAGCCTCAAAATTTCATTGGTTCTTGTACCCTGAGCGCACGTTCGTGATGTAAACCTGCATTTTTATCCTCCCTGTATGAATAGACAGACACTTATAAATGTTCAGTGTTAGTTATTGGCTATAAGCGACAATCTAAATGTCATTACGGTGCATTTCTGTCAGGTGGCCTGGCAGAGGAGGTGGATGAGAAGGTTTTACATGCTGCTTTTATCCCGTTTGGAGACATCACAGACATCCAGATCCCATTAGACTATGAAACAGGTAAGATCAGTGTGTGTGTGTGTGTGTGTGTGTGTGTGTGTGTGTGTGTGTGTCTCATAGTAACTGCACTGTCACTGTGTAACAGCACAACTGTGGGAAAGATGAATATTAAGCTATAATAATGTGTCTTATGTTCTATTTTCAGAAAAGCACAGAGGATTTGCATTCATTGAGTTTGAATTGGGAGAGGTATGTACCGCTTATAATAATGGAGCACACACTAAACTATAATATTCGGAAATAAGCCCTAGGTATGAATTATATGAATATTTTTTCAGTCCAATAACTACCTGCTTCTTATGGCTTATAGCAACAAGTTAATTTAAGATTTTTGTGTTTTTAAAAGAGGTTCATAGATTAAGTTTATCCAAACCTGAGGGTAAGAAAGGCCCAGGTGTAGTGAGCAAAGTTGGATGATTTATTCCAAGTCACTAATGAGATTTGTTGTGTTAGAACTCGTTGGCTGCTGTTTGAACCCTTGTGGAACTAATATTATAAATTGCAATGATGTTTTCTTCCTCTGAAACTATAAAAAAGAAAAGAGAAATCCACTACACCAGAGGCAACATGTTTAGCTCCCTAGTCTACACTGTGTGGCTTTAGCCAGGTGCAGCAGTAGTTTGAAACAAGCCAGTGATATACATTTCCCAATATTGGGATAATACTTGTTGTATGTCAGGCCTTTATATATTGTGCATCCCTTATTTACCCAATTAAGACATAGTCCACATGGGAATCTTCATAAAATAACATTGCAAATTAATTACTTTACCTGATTATGGTGGCATTCTGTATTATTTTCTTGTATACAGTCTGAAAACACAAATAAACCACAGTAAACCACTGTAGCAGCAAAGGGGAAAGAATGCATTTAAGGTTCAAGGGGGGCGGCTCCAAGTTATTAATATGGCTTCATCTCCAGCATATTTCTTTCATATTTCTTAAATAATATAGGCGTCTCATTCTCAGTGGAGAGCTTGTCAAAACAACAGCAGCAATTACACACAGTAACAGACAGACATTGATACACTCTGTCAACAAAAAATGATAGATTTATCATCATCCTTTGTACACAGCCTAATTGGAATACTGTATTTCTAAGTGAAAGACTAAGGGTACTCTCACTAGTGAATTTAGTGCCATGAGGTTTTTAATTGAGACATAGAGGGACTGTCATGCTCAATATTTCTGTGCTCATAACCTGTTCATTCTTCTGTAGGATGCTGCTGCAGCTATCGATAACATGGTGAGTGGAACACATCGCTGAATCATATTTTTGTGTGTGAGACCTAGCTGTTGTGAGTTTGCTTAAAAAGTCCAGTGATTTAATTTTGACTTTTTCTTTGTTCTATCGTCAAGAATGAGTCTGAGCTGTTTGGACGGACTATCAGGGTCAACACAGCCAAGCCCATGAGAATCAAAGAAGGTTCTTCTCGTCCAGGTGACTGATAAATACCCCCTTTATAGAAAATTACACAGAAATTACAATCCTGGGTTTGGGTTTTTAACTCTGCTTTTCCTGTCAGTGTGGTCGGATGATGACTGGTTGAAGAAGTTCTCAGGGAAGACGACAGAAGAGGCTGAGGCTGAGGCAGCAGGTGGAGAAACAACCAATACGGCGACACAGGAGGTGAGGTGGCTTTTTTCTAAAGTGCTCTGGTACCTTTTTGACTTTTAACTATGTTTAGCTCGTGACATGGTTGTAATTTATTTTTGCAGGGTGAGCCCCCGGCCAAAAAGGGCAGAGTCAATCCTCAAGTTTATATGGACATCAAGATTGGGAACAAGCCAGCAGGGAGACTACGCTTCGTCCTTCGGGCTGACATCGTTCCCATGACAGCGGGTGTGTATGTGCGATCTCAGGCTTACATTGTCACATCTTTGTCATACATATATACTGTAGGACAGCAGGTAGCACATTGTTAAGTTTGTTTGTATGAAGAATTGGAAAAGATACTAAAATGAATTCAGGTGTTAAACAAGTGTGTTATGATATCATCTCCCTTTGAATAACCGAAAAAATCAGTTGGCAAATAGTAATTTTTATTTATTTTTTCATGTTTTTGTAGAGAATTTCCGCTGCTTGTGCACACACGAGAAGGGCTTCGGCTTCAAAGGCAGCAGCTTTCATCGCATCATCCCTCAGTTTATGTGCCAAGGAGGCGACTTCACCAATCACAACGGCACCGGCGGCAAGTCCATCTACGGCCGGAAGTTTGACGATGAGAACTTTGTCCTCAAACACACCGCTCCAGGTGAGGATTCTGTAAAAATGTCCGTGTGTCTGATCTCTCTTTGAATGAGCATAATGGTTTATGTTCATCAGCAGATCATGAAGATGACCGCCCAAATGTTGTCTTTCATGCTCACAGGACAGCTCTCCATGGCCAACTCTGGGCCGAACTCTAACGGCTCTCAGTTCTTCATCACCACAGACAAAACAGACTGGCTGGATGGTAAACATGTGGTGTTTGGAGACCTGGTGGAGGGAATGGATGTGGTCCGTGCAATGGAGGTAGAGAGACATTAATAATTATTTTTTCAATGTATTTTTGTCTGTTATTTGTTTCTATTCCCAATATGACCCAGATATCTCAATCTCAGTAAGACATAGCGTATTGCTTAGTAGGCAGGTTTTGTTATTACTGATCTAGTAGAAAGGATGGTGGTTTTGAACGTTTCAGGTCCCACCGATAACTGAAAACGCATGTCATTGAAGGAACAGAGTTTTACATCGACACTCTCCATCGAGTGAATGCCCGTCCATTCTGTCTTATTACAAACAATAACGTGTTTCCACAGTTATTCCAGTTGTTCCACTGTTACGTGGGTATAGCAACCCGGGAATAAAATGCATCTACCTGTTTCGGGTGCACAATGGCAGACGCGCTTCCTTTGTGCTGTAATTTGTCCTTCTTTTTCTGGAAAATGGAGCCGGGACAGGCTGAGCACAGTGAAAGCTAGGTTTATAGGGGACCAATCTACACATATGGTGTCATTTTCCTACAGCCATTAAACTGTTCAGTCAGTATTTACTTCAGATTGATAGGCTGTTGATTGTCTACTTGTCTATCTATATTTAAATTTAAAAAATAAAATATATTTGTGATCATACCATCCACAAGTGTAATCTAGGTTATTATTATTATTATTATTATTATTATTATTATAGATTATTATAATTTAAGTTTGTAAGAGCACAAACTCAAACAACTCTACGGGCTTTGTTGAAGCAAGAAATGTATCATTCTCCTCATCATTCTGATGAAGACGCCCATGGCTTTGAAATGTTTGTCATTTAATAAAGTTTGTTGCCTCAAGCTTTGTGCTACAGTACACTTCAGAATATATTTCTGAAATATATTTCTCTAAGCTTTGTGTTTTATTGGCCATTTTGTGAAAACAGTTTGTACCATTTTAAAGACAATCATGCTGCAATTTGGCAAATAATTGCTCTATCTTGAAAAGTTGTTTTTTTTTCTCTCCCTGCAGGCTCAGGGATCTAAAGACGGCAAGCCGAAGCAGAAAGTCATCATCTCTGACTGTGGAGAATATGAGTGAATGAAAAAGGAATGTGTGCTTGTTTTGTATGCGTCTATGGAGGCAGTGTATGTCGGAGAGAACAAGTGTGTTCTTGGTCTTTTGTACTTTGAACTCACACCACCTGCCATGTAAATATTTCAATAAACATTTTTTTCATTTTATAAAGAAACCACAGCTTGATGTCTGTCATTCTTTTGTGAAGCACTTTGTGTTGTCTGTCCTTGAAAGGTCCAATTTAAATAAACTTATCATTGCTTACAAAATAAATGCCACGTTAATCTGCTGATTGTTGGCTTACCTTTTTTATAGTTGCATAATTACCTATTAAGAGCACATTGTCCTCCTTATTTTGAAGTTGGGCTAATTAAAAAAGTAAAACGGTAACTGGCCGTCCGTATTGCCGTAATAGTTATAAACACATGTATTTTGGTTTCAGATGTGCACACTATACAACTCATTCATGCTAAAACATATCATCTATATATTATGAAAAGTATTTATTGGGTTTTATGTAAATCGTGAAACGATCACGTGCTGGGAGCCTGTTTGACCACGCCACACTCGCAAAAAAAAATAGAAAGAAAGAAAATCTTCGCCCGCCTTCTTCACTTAATTTGACAAACAAGTATTGTGTGTAGCGGAATGGGGCTGCCACACCTGAGCAGGTCGGGTGGCAGGAAAAAAGCAATGGCAGACAAACAACTCCACCCCCTCCACTCCCGTCCTGTGTTGAGAAATCTGCTCAGATACTCATCGGTGAGGCTCATCCGAAGCCCGTCTCTCCGCTCCGACACTGGACCGTAACAACCGCGTTTTAAACTGTAAGTATACACATTTCATATGTATGTTTATGAATCGGACTTTCGGGTTTAGATTTAGTAGGTGTTAGATGTGGATATTTTGTATATGCGTAATTACGCACGGAATGTACAAACTTTAGCGCGTTAAACGCTGTCGATGCGGGGCGAATGGCTGATTTGAGTAAGAGCTGTCGGACTGTATGTCAGCAGAAAAAGTTTTTACTTATATGACATGAAAGTTTCCTGTTCAGTGAACGTTTGAAGGCAGCTTTATATGTTCTTTTGTACTTATACCTTTTAGATTTTTGCCTTAAAGACATGTCAATGTGTATTTTTATGTCAAAGACGTTCCCACCGCCGTTTGTTGCCTTCTTGGCCCAGCTACATTTGTGACATAACCTAACTTTTTTTTTCCTGCGGCTGGTAGATACCTGAATTTTGTCTGTGCCGTTCCAGCCGAAAAGAGGCTTATCTGTCTTCCATCAGCAGGAAGAGAAGATAGACTGTGAGCAAACCTCATCATGAACTGGGCATTCCTCCAGGGCCTCCTCAGTGGAGTGAACAAGTACTCCACAGCCTTTGGCCGAGTGTGGCTCTCTATCGTTTTCCTCTTCAGGGTCATGGTGTTTGTGGTGGCGGCGGAGAAGGTCTGGGGCGATGAGCAGAAAGACTTCAAATGCAACACGGCTCAGCCCGGGTGCCACAACGTCTGCTATGACCACTTCTTCCCTGTGTCCCATGTCCGGCTGTGGGCCCTGCAGCTCATCTTCGTCACCTGCCCCTCTCTCCTGGTGGTGATGCACGTTGCCTACAGGGAGGACAGGGAACGTAAACACACGCTCAAGTATGGCGAAAACTGCCGCCGTCTCTACCAGAACACCGGCAAGAAACGTGGAGGCCTGTGGTGGACGTATGTCCTCACCCTGGTCTTCAAAATCGGCGTGGACATCACCTTTGTCTACCTCCTCTACCACATCTACGAGGGTTACGACTTTCCCTCGCTCATCAAGTGCGAGCAAAAGCCCTGTCCCAACAAGGTGGACTGCTTCATCTCTCGGCCGACTGAGAAAAGAATCTTCACCCTCTTCATGGTTGTCACCAGCCTGGTCTGCATTCTGCTCTCGATCTTTGAAATCCTCTACCTGGTCGGCAAACGCTGCCGCGAATGCTTCACCTCGTTCCATAATTCTCGCCAGGTCATGACCAACACGCTGTCCAGTGGAAGCACCTTGATGGAGTCAAACTCAATAAAGTTGACAGGCAAAAGCACCCCTGAGACACCTGCTCCTTCATACAGCGTGGCCATATCCTGAGATGCGGAAAGACTTATGGAAAAACACTGACATGGGAAAGAAAAAGGTGCTTTTCCTCACTTCGCAGGCACTTCCCTTGAAAGACTTGGCAGCCGACATTTCTCTGCTCAGGCTCTGAACTCGAACTAAAGTAGTTCCTCACTGTTTCTGTGCCACAACACTCATGTGTCATTAATGTGGAATGTGCTCACTGTTTTGTGTAAGGGTAGGAGAGTTATTTTTGATTTTTTTTTACAGATGAAGCTCTATAACCCTTGCACAGGAAAGAAAAGAGGAAAAAATCTGCGTGGCACAGTGACAGATCTAGCCTTGATACCAATTACATGAGTCACCGTGGTTTGGAGAGTATGGTTTTACAAACACATGTGGTTTTCTGTGTAAGATTTTCCTTCTGCTCAGAGCCAGACCCCCAAATGTTTACTTCAAACTGTTCTTCTCCCTTTGGTTCGCTCAAATGTTCATATCTGAGTCTTCGGCAATAGTCTACATAATTTATCAAAAGGTTTAAAGATTGTACTGTTGTGCATGTTACTGTTTTACATTGATGTCTTCTCACGAGCAGAAGAGAGCAATGGAGCTGAAATTGAGTGTTGTAAACACAGCTGTTAATAGTATCAGGATGTGCATTATTCCACAGTGTTGAGATGCAGTGTGGCTGCATGATTGTTTATATTATTTTTCATTAAAGATTTACATGCTTTTGAAAATGAGTTGTTTACTTAATTTAGCGAGATCCATGCACAGTTGTTCTGCCCTTTAACAGTTACACAATATGTAAAAGGGTGTTAGGAAATACAGTAACGCACCATGTAAACCCAGCCAAAGGATTTGTTGATTCTGCTTGAGCTCTGTGGTCTGACAAAGACCTCAAACTCTCTTTCTTCTACAACTTATTTCCATGTGTTTCATGCAGCCCTCCCTCCCCGTTGGCACACTGTTGCTAGGAGCAGCACCCTCATTGTTTAGCATGATTGGTACTTTATGAAGTGCGGAGGAGGAGTCTCCCACTCCTCGGTTCAATTCATGGGTGCTGACGCACATGGATCCACCCAGTGCAGGAATGTGTCGGTCCGTGCAGCCCCTGAATGGATGTTTCCAGTATTTACACTTCGCAACGTGCGATAGGAGAGATGTAGCGAGAGTAGAAAAAGACACATTTTTTTCAATCACGTCTTGTGGGATTGATCCGTGCAGGTATTTTTAGAGAGTTTTCTGCTGATGAGCCTGTGAGATATCTTTAGACTCTGGAACGTTTGATGCTAACCCAAAACCACGAAGGGGGATAAGATATCATTTGTGCTACTCTGAACATTAAAGAATGACATTAGAAGAAGTCAAACAAAGTATCTCTCAGGATCATCTACAGGCACATCTGTTAACACATTTCATTGGAACCATTAATGTCTATTTCAGTCGACAGTCGTTCGGATGAAATCTATTAACAAGCATGGTCTGTGGATCATCAGAGTAACTAGGGCAGTGTTTCAGAAAAGACAAGTTGCTCAAGTTGTAGTGAGTTGGCAACAGATTGAAATCTAAATCATCATTAGGTTAAAACCAATACTGAGGAAGGAGGAAGTAGTTGTTTTTTGCGCGAAAGATGTTATCCATCTTCATTGATTCCTCAAGAGTAACTCACCTGCACACAAGTACGTGACAGGTGTACTTGTGTGTGTGTGTGGATGAGTAACTCTTGAGAAATCACTGAAGATGGACGACGTCTTCTGCCAGAAGTGACGCAATGGACTGGGTGAAATGATGAAGTCTCAACTAATCATCACTTTGCTGGAGAACTAGTGTCCAAACAGTATCTACGCTCTCAATATTATATAAGGTAATAATTACTAGCACTTCTACTAGCTTCAGTTTGTCATCTGAGTTTTTTCTCTGTTGGTCCAGCCTGACTGGGTGGTACTGTAAAGAAGCCAACAATCACTCCCATTACAGGGGCCCTCCCATCTGTTTTGGGGTGTTTGCATTGCTGGTACTGAAGTACTAGAGGGCAGAGAAAGTGAGGGCAAAGACAAGAGAACAAAGTGTTTATCCTGTCGGGCCTTGTTGGGACCTGCAGCTGGCAGACGTTGACTCACAAGGTGCATTCCTTCAGGTGTGTCCCAGCAGACCGACCGCTTAAACCAGTTCTTCATCGAGAGCAAAGAACTTTTCTACCCCCACTTCAAATGTAATCCTTGTCGACTGAACAGCTCTTAATGTAGCAAGTACAGATGTTGTGATCACGTGCTCAAGCTCATGTCACACAGCATTTTCCTGAATATCACAGCTGCAGTTGAGACATGTAACAAAATCCTGAGAGTTTTAGCTCATAGCTGCAAGACTTAGAAGTGTTTGACTTAGAGATGCCTGCCCCTTCTCATAGTGTTACTGTTCACTCTTGGAGTTAGCCTTTTTATAACATAGAAAATGCTTTTTAGTTGTACAAAGGTCAATTGCTTTTGGGTAGCCATGTTTTAGCCTGCCACCAGATTGCTGTCTTTGAGGTAGTCATGACCACTGCTATTGCTAGCGTTAGCTAGTTTAAATATATAATATGTACAATGCAATATATTTTAGTTGAAAACAGATTGTGAGAAAAAAAATCAGTTTTGACATTTTGATGTCTATGTATTGTGTTCCAGAGATATATACTGAAGTTAGCATGCTAACCAGCTAACCTCAGCCTGTCCCGGTCCCAAAGCTCCCATTCGTTATCGCTAGCTGCACGGCTAACTGAACTAACAAGCTAACAGCAGCTACAGTTAGCAGAAGTTAGCAATTACTCTAACATGCTACCACATATTTTTTTTAAGTATGACTTTGACAGGTGGCCAATTCTTATAAATTGCACCTTCAAGTACACCTAAAAATGTGTTGAAAATGTGTCACTATGATATTCTGTCATGTAAGAGCCGTAGTCGGTCAAAATAGCCTCCAAACCTTGGCTTATATTAGCCTGTTAGGTCCCATTAGATGGTTAACTGTTAGCTAGCTAATGTTAGCTTATCTGACTCAATATGACGGTTTAAATTTAGTGGTGCCTTGGGCACTGGGCATATGAACAAATGTTGACCATCTCAACTTTTAATGTAACATAATATGTTACAACAAGTAACAGTATGTTAATGTTTTCTAACTTAACTTATATTCATATTTCAGTTTCACATCTTCTTTGTCATAAATGTTGAAAAAATGAAAATATAACAGCAATTCAGCTTGAAGTTTGTATTCTATGAATGTGGCATCTCAACAATTCCCACATCACAACCTTGTAAATTAAAGGTGCAACTGACAGTCTGTTGCTCTCAGGAAAGGTTTCACTTCCTTCTCTTCTAAGAAATTTGGGGGCTTGGCTGGGGGCACCCTTTTTTGTTACGAGCCTATTAAAAACATTGTATATGATTGTACCAAACAATAGTTTGAAATAAACAGGACTTGCCCTGAGACTAGTGATGTCTGAACAAGTCTCCTGTTATATAACTTAGACGCAGGATTTCAATAACTCCTGTTGTGGGCATGCAAGAACTGACAAGCGCTGGTGCAGATTTGGCATTGTGCTCCAGCTCATATTTGATAATTGCATAGACGCAGTAATGCTGTTTGATTGGTAAATCCTGTCTGCAAAGCGTTTGAAAATGTGAAAAGTTTGGTTTTGAAATTAGGTGGATGGTTCAGTGGAGACAAAGGCTCATGATCTGACAATAAGGATGTGTTTAGGACCGCTGAGAGTTCATCAATTGTGACAGTGTCATCTGAGAAGAGCTCGGTTTTTGAAAGAAAGAAGGAAACACAATACACCTTGAAATGTCAAGCTTCCCTCCAGACGTGCTTCACGATGTAGATAAAAAACAAACCAAAAATGATAAGATTCCTTAGAATTACATCTATTTTTCTCCCTTATATAGGAATAATACTGAATCTATGATTATGCAGATAGGTGTGATTTCAATAGTTTAACTGATCGACAGGAGATGTCCCCTACTTTGTGGAAAAGTGCATTCTCTGTAGCTTTTAAGGTGCACTATATAGTTTTGGGGTAGAACAGCATTCTGGGGACCTTATGTTCCCCCAAGAACAGCTTGTTTACTCTGTAATGGAATTTCTTCTCCTAAGTGTCCACATTACACCTATGTACTACACAATGAAGCTCAAACATTCAACTATAGGAACGCAAAGTAAACCTTTTGACTGGAGAGGGACATATCTTGCATATCTTTCGAAAGGAATTCCCTCTGTAATATTTGAACCGCTCTCTCCACTCTGACCTCCTCTCCACCAGCTAAATCGCACAAAAAAATGCTGCCGGGCGCTTGCCGCACGTCAGGAAGCTCGCAGCAAAAAGGGACATGCACTACAACAAAAAAATGCATTCACCTCAGGGTGTGTCTGCCTCTGTCACTAACGCTCACTGTGTGAGGCACTCAGAAACAAGTTGGGACAGGGAGAGAGACAATCCTTCCTGGAAAGACTGAACATTAAAAAAACAAAACAATGACAAACAAAGTCAAGAGCAAAACACCCGTTAGAAGAGGATTTTGCCCATTTGCACGCTGCATTGGCTTGTACTCCTGTCTCTAATGTGTTCAGGGACATGTGAAATCTTTTTGAATCCACCCATCATTGAGACATTTAGCTAAACAATTCTCCACCTTTACACACGGACCCCCTTGTGGTCCCCATGTTGGCATCACAGAGCTGAACCTTGTGCGGCCTGTGATTGGTTATCAGACTTTATTGCTTTTGTGTTTGTCTTCATCGAAATCCCATTCAAAGTACCTGGAGATGGTCTCTGTGATGTGTGATATCTGCTATGCGAAAGAAAAAAAAAAAAAAAAAGTATTAGACTTGCCACCTATCACTGGCATGGGTGTGGGAGACAGAGGGAGGGAGGGAGAGGGAGAGAGAGAGAGAGAGAGAGAGAGAGAGAGAGAGAGAGAGAAAGGAACATCTGGGGCCAGCTCCAGTCTTTCTTCTTTAACCACACCCACAGGCGCATTTCTCGCCACTGCGCTCCTTTACCTGCCGACGGGATCCAAAATCTGTGCGTTAAAGCACTAAAACGACATCGGAGCATCGATACATTCACCGGAAATAAAGACAGTCGCGTGTCTTTCAACGAAGAATGGACTAACGCTTCACTCGGTAAGTGATAAATCACGGTAGTGAACTTTTTGATGTGTCTGAGATGAGTCAAGCTTTCGAGTTCGCGTGTCAGCCAACTGGAAACGAGTGGTGTCAAATGTGTTGCTTCGTTGGCTTTGCTTCACGGCAGCCAACGAAACGATCACTTACCTCTGGTGGTTGAACAAAGGCTCGTATGTCGCTAAAGAGCCAAAGATGTCCCGAAAATATGTCCAAATTACGCATTCAGCCTGTGCGTAAAAAGCCGTTTCTTGTTGAGACTCACACATTCAGATGACTAAATACTGCTTTTTAAAGACACAGACCAGATGGCTGGCGGCTTTTAATCTCTTTCTGAAATAAATGTTTGTATAAAAAGTTGTGAAATGGCGGTATTTCTCTTCCTGAGATGTACGTGAGAACTCTAGGCGTGTTAATAACGTTGGTCCAACTTGTTTTTTCTCAGTCACAGTTTGGCTCACGTCTCACTGTTAGTGGTTGGGTTGATAAATGAGACATGTTGGAGACGTCCTCATATTAAATCAGCCTTGGAGGATAAGTGACACAGTCCGAATAAAAGGGTTCTCTGTTATAAAAAGCCACCTGGTGTTGAGTGGGATAGCACTAACACGGATGTTCACAGAGTGACAATGACAGCATGTTCACGCCATTCTTCATTCTGTCACGTCCAGGTCTGAAGATAAACGACGACCAGCGAGAGAAGAATCCCAGGGAAGACATATTTGACTGCCAGCCAAGGACATGGACTGGAAGACCTTCCAAGCCCTCCTCAGTGGGGTGAACAAATACTCCACAGCGTTCGGCCGGGTATGGCTGTCGGTGGTGTTTGTCTTCAGAGTGATGGTGTACGTGGTGGCGGCGGAGCGAGTGTGGGGCGACGAGCAGAAAGACTTTGACTGCAACACCAAGCAGCCCGGCTGCGCCAACGTCTGCTACGACCACTTCTTCCCCATCTCCCACATCCGCCTGTGGGCCCTGCAGCTCATCTTCGTCACCTGCCCGTCCTTCATGGTGGTCATGCACGTGGCGTACCGTGACGACCGCGAGCGCAAGCACATGGCCAAGCATGGCAACGAGAGCAAGCTGTACAACAACACGGGCAAGAAGCACGGCGGCCTGTGGTGGACCTATCTGATCAGCCTCTTCGTAAAGACGGGCATCGAGGTCTCCTTCCTCTACATCCTCCACCGCATCTACGACAGCTTCTACCTACCCAGGCTCGTCAAGTGCGAGGTGTCGCCTTGCCCCAACCAGGTGGACTGCTACATCGGCCACCCCACTGAGAAGAAGGTCTTCACCTACTTCATGGTCGGAGCTTCGGCCCTCTGCATCATCCTGAACATCTGCGAGATCATTTATCTCATCTCCAAGCGCATCGTGCGGTGTGCAAACAAGGTGAAGAGGCGCAATCGCAACATGGCCGTGCATCACGGCAAGTACGATGACGACCACTTTAACAACTGCAACGACACTGTGATGAGGCCGGAGCCAGAGCTCAGGGAGCTGAAAGAAAAGCCTCCGTCCTTCCGGAGTGCGTTCAAGCCTTCCTTCAGGCCATCAGCACTTATTCTTGAGGAGAAGATACGGGCCTCTGCTCCGAATCTGTCCACTTCCTGATTGGAGTTTGTAATCAGGCTGAGGAGCAGGAGATCAGCAGTGCTTGGGCTGGAACCCAACAAACAAACCTCAGAAAACAGACTCAGAACTATGAGCCAAACGACAGTGTGTGTCAGGCCCTGGAAGTTGAGTCATCAGCTCTGGGTTCTTCCTGTGGGCCCTTGTGTCTACAAAAGGCTCTTTTCGAGTGCCTGAACTTTGGTTTCCAAGTCAACATCCACAATATTTACAAGTCAGCCAGAGCCAAATTGATTTGTTAATGATGTTGGCTTCTTTTTTCGAATGCAATACGGGACTGTGTGCCTATTTAGCTTCACCCCTTCACTCGTATAGGAACATTCCAGTGAGGTGTCTTGGTCTTTCTTGTGATTGGAGTCTTAACACGGGAGGGGAAGGAAACTCACACAAGAAGGCAGGACACACCTGGCGGAGGTATTCACCCTCACTGCCAGCGTCTACAGTGGTGTGTCAGGACGTTCTGTTGTCATTGAGTGATAGCTGTACATTTCAGTGATCACGCCTATAGTATAGCTTCATCTTCACTACTTAATGTCCAGATGGATCCAAGTCATTGGAGGCTGGTAAACAGTTACACACTACGATGATTTGGAGTGTGGACACTCCAAAAGTCATAAATTTATGGCTGAGTAATACTTGAAGGGTTGAAAACTGGCTAAAAATATTTGATATTTTTTACTGCATTTATTTTCTCAGATAAGATTTAACATATACTGTATCACTGGTATATTTCCTCATCTAAAGCCTTGGCAGGTATACACTTGTTCTCAGGTTTATTCTGCACAGCCACACGTTGTACATAGACTGCTTCTGTTTAGACGTGCTTGTACACAAACTGGCCTCATCCAAGACCACTGTTGATTTAAATAAAGCGAACGGAATGCTGCTGTTTAACCCTGTGTTGTTAGAGCTGGAGCACAGTGGAGGAGGTGGGAGGAAGGCTGGACAAATAAGCGGCTCATCGAACAACTAGTCCATAATCGTCCACTGCGGGCGTCAGGTGGAAATGTATTTTCTGCACTTGTAAATAGTTTTTTTTTTAAATATATAAATTTGAATATATTACATTTATTGAATGTGTGTTTCTGTTCTGTGTTTTTTTCTTGTTAAGATTTTGATTAGAACAAAAAACAAAATACACAGCACAATGACAGTACACCAGAGGTTACAGACAAAAAGATGTAAATATAATATACTTGCTTAGGCTCATCATCAGTCATTGTTCACAGGATTTCTCTATTTCTTTATATTTCTGCTTTTTTATACTTATAGTTAGTACTTTTTAGTCACTACATTTGTTTGATAACTTTACTTATTGTAAGTCATTTTGGACAGAAGCATCTGCTAAATGCCCTAAATGTAAATATAAATGTAGTTAATAATTACTTTGTAGATTGCATGTGCCAAAGCAGTGTATTTTCAAAATATTACACTTCATCAACAGTTGATTAAAAAACCCCCACTGATTCTGAACCAGAAAAATGCTTTATATAGGATATTCAGTCAGGCCATAGCATACAGTATAAACATAGAGTATGTGTAAATGTATGTATAATTTACTTTTATTTGTACTTTTTATACTTAAGCACATTTATTGCAGTATGACAGGTAGCTTTTACAACACTTCATATGTTGCTTTATAGTGTCCCACTGTTATAATGTTAGATGTTTTCCCAGAACATGTTCCCACTTTAATTTAACTTTATCCAAGCCAGTGCAGAGGGAGAGAGACATTCGTCTGTAAAGTTTGTATGCCGTGTCTTTATCTGTTGAAAAAACATTTAAATTTACAGTCTGCCAGTACCTTCGATATGACTTTCTGTTGTATAGGTTTTAGCTGTAGATGTAGTGCAGAGAACACAGATCAGTCTTAACTGTGTAATTTTTAAACACTAGCTTTCTAAGGATACGCCAAAAAAAGGCTCCTGAAGATATTCCAAACTCATTTTTTCTCCTGGGTTACTATCTGGTCTTTCTTATCATTTACCGAATGGAATTTTTCCATTGCCGCTGACTCATAATTACAATTCACCATGACATGTCATTCTCTCCATCTGTCATACGTCTTTTTAAGTGTTGTAGAGGCCTGCAGTAAGAATCTCTGCCTGCCTGTTGAACTTGTAAGGCTGGTTTTTACAAGGTGTGGTAAAGGAAAGACTTCTTGTTTATTCTGAATCAATCACACAAAACAAACTGAAAAATCTCTATGGAGATTGAAAAAGTTCGTACCTTAGTACCTTATATCACCAACTCACCTTTTGATTTAAGTGTGTAGTACTGATGTTGTTCACACATTCGAGGATCAGTCCTCTTAATTTAAAGTCATACTACGCAGGATTTGTAGGTTGCTATTGTAAGTAACATGGGGGTGAGACAGAAAGAATCAGTCCAACATGACCTGGGTTTTCTTCATGCTGACGCCCAGAAACATTCCAAAACAGCAAAAAATAATAAGAAAAGAAGAAAATATAGAGGGCAGGGTCCCGCTATATAATATATTGAGTCTACACATTTTCTTTTTTAGGAAAACATGTAGAGTATACTTTAAGTAACAACCTTTCTTTACAGTGTTCAGTTTGTTTTAGAGATGTGATTTATCACAGCGCTGTATATTTCAGATCAGCAACACATTCATTTGAGAAATAAGCATTTATTTAGATTTTTCACAATTTGTTAGATATGTACATTTTAAAATAAATAATACAGTAAAACTAGAAATCCTACAATTTAAAATAAAAATACATTTTGAAGATCAGTGGAATACAGCACACCAACATGTTTTCACAGGCCAGTAAAATGCCCAAATTCAAAGACTGGTCATTTCCATAGATGCTTCCGATAATTCATCTGACAGTGATCACTGCACACAGTTCTGTCTCTGTCTGACAGCAACAGTGAGTTTATCCATCCCAAGGAGAATTTACAGGTTCATTTGTTAGAAGTATCAAAGTATGTGCTTCACTTCTGTTTCTCCACTGCCCAGGAAGAAATTTAAGCACACTATTAAAGAAACAGGTGAAGGCGTTGCTTCTGACTGGTAGGATGTGTATGATTAGACTGACTTTACATAAGGCACCGTTCCAGCTATGCTTTCATTGAGTGAATATCTAATCAGATATTTGATTCAGAAACAAAAAGGTGGGGTAACCACCATCGAAATATTAAAAGTAATATCCTCATAGTGGTAGAAGGTAAATCAATCTAAGAACTGTACAAACAGCAGATGATGGCTCCAGGTTGCATGATTACGCTGCAGTGTACAGTATGGGAAAGAGCCAACAGGTTGATTTGTGTCTACAGTTTGCAGACTGCCTGTGCCACTTTGGAGTTGGACTTCCTGTTGAGTGTTCGACAGATGAAAGCTCCAGCATCCATCAGCTTTGAGAGGTCCACCCCCTGAAATGAAGATGGAAAGTCAAAGGGTCAAACTTGAAGGAGCTCCCACTGTACGCAATAATTAGAACTAAATGATTGGGTGGAACATCCTGCAAAGCTTGGTGCATTTAATTAAGGAAAGAGCTGCTTTTCCCAATAATGAAAGTATACACTAGATACAGTAAATAAATTAAATAATGTTTCATTAAAAATGCTTCTCCTTCCTATTTTACCTGCACTACTAATCAAACATCTGGAACCACATACTGTGTTGATGTTTTTCTTTCTTCCGTCAATATCAGCTCTTTTAACATGAACAATATACAGACCATAAATATATAAAATATAAATGTAAAATCAGCCTAGAGCATTATTGAATGAGCTGACCCAAGACTAACCTTGTACTTCTAATTTTGAAGCTTTAACAATGACTTTACTAAACGCAACAAGCCTGTTAATTCCAGCTTTTTAGAGGCATTAATGTGTACTTGACACTGAAACAGAAACCTGTTTCTATTTAAATCTGCACTGATTTTAATGACAAGTTTCCAATTTCTGTTACCCTGCCCTGCCCTTTCAATGATCTGGTTGAACTGTACTCTACTGTACAGCATTTTGTTTTCCATGTTCAAAACTATGCTTTTTTTTTGGCAACTATGCAGACTTATCTACAACATAAAAGCAAGAAAAACAACATCTGAATATACTGAAAAGACCTCTCTGCCATCTGACTGTAATGAAGCAAGCATTTGTGACGGGCAGTTCCAAACTTGAACAGTAGAAGTTGTGTAAGCACAAATACGAAAGCAGCATCTTTAATTTCTATTATAAAGAAACTGAAAAGAAACTCTTACTGTTTGAATCCCAAGTCCATGCAGCATATAGACTACATCTTCAGTAGCAACATTCCCAGAAGCCCCCTGGGCATACGGACAACCGCCCAGTCCAGCAACCGACGAGTCGACGACACCGATTCCCATCTGCAACACAAAGGAAATCTTTAATACAGTCAAGACTGCACCATCAATGGATCACCTAAATGGACACCATTCCACCACATGTGCACTTCAACTTCAGATTAACCACAACCAAGTCTGACCTGTAAGGCTACGAGGATGTTAGCCAGGGCCTGGCCGTAGGTATCGTGGCAGTGTACTGCCAAGGCACTGATTGGCACCTCTTTGCTCACTGCCTCCAGCATTTCAATCATGCTACCTGGAGTCCCCACTCCTATGGTGTCACCGAGGGAGATTTCGTAGCAGCCCATGGAGTAGAGACGTTTAGCTACCTACAGGATAGAAACGAAGCTTGAGCAGCTTGGACAAGTTTTCTGTGTCTTTGGCAAAGGGGGATAAAAAGATTTCTGCCAGCTTAGGTAACGTAAATGCGTATCAAGTAAGAACTCACATATGCAACTTTTTCAGGTGCCACCTTGCCTTCATACGGACATCCAACAACACATGACACGTAACTATGGTGGAAAGAAACACAGATGAAACTCTTGAAAAGAATCAAACCATATAACTCCAATGATTTATATAGTTGTTTATGTTCAAGAGGAAGCCAGTGAGCCTACCCTCTAACTGGCACACCAGCCTCTTTGGCTGCTTTCATAACGTCATTGAAGCGCTGTAAACTCTCATCCACTGAGCAGTTTATGTTCTTCTTACTGAACAGCTCAGATGCAGCACCAAATATGGCCACCTCTGAGGCTCCTGCTTTCACCTGTAGTAAGTAAGAGCAAGGAAAAGACACATTACCTTCGGTTAAAAAAAAAAAAAAGATGGATGTTTATGTAACTGTTTGGAAAGTGTGTTGGATTATGATGCTTGGCACTCACAGCAGCCTGGAAACCCTTGAGGTTGGGGGTGAGGACTGGGTAAGATACTCCTGGTATCCTACCGATTCCCTTCATCACCTCCACCTGATCTGCCATCTAATATTTGGACAAAAACATCAGAAACTAATCAAGTCACTTTCATTCCAACCCACTGCAGTTTCTGTGCTGCCCTCAGCGGGGTGTGTCGGCAGCACTTTCCATATGAACAGCTCTGGGAGAACAAACTCACCTGTGGAACCCATTTTGGAGATACAAAGCTGGTGGCCTCAATGACTGGCAGCCCCGAGGCTGACAACATGTCAATCAGGTGAATTTTTGTCTCTGTTGGCACAATAGTCTGAGAGAGGAAGCAGGAAAGCAACAAGATGAGGAACACTTGAGAAAAACAAAACAAAACAAAACAAAAAAACCCCTCCGAGACGATGCATGACTGAGATAGTTTCACCTGGTTACACAACACATCAGCTATGCACCTGCTCTGCCTCAGTAGAACAGTGATAGTTAAGAACAGACAACTGCGAGCAGTGTTAACGTTACCCTGAAGGATCCACTGGCAGTAAAAGCTGCTTTGTGATTAGATTAAACAATTATCTTTTTAAACAACGTTACCTTTTCGTTTTGGAGGCCATCTCTGGGTCCCACCTCCACTATTTTCACCTTTTCTGGAAGAGCTTGACCAGCTCTGAAACCCACCTACACAAACACACACACACATTAAATACAGCCAACGAGCTTTAATTTGTGAATGTTATATTGTACATTGCCGGCCTGCTGAGCCTGATAAATAGCCAACTAACAACTATCTGGGTGACTAAACCTCTGTAGCTTCACCGTAGAGGACGCGAACAGCTAACGTTAGCTAGCGAACAGGAAGTGCTATCCAGGTCTGCTAGCTAAACATGCACAGAGCAACCTGCTGGAAGATAAATCTACTATATACTAACAATACTGAAAGTAAACTCACTGCTTGGACCTTTGGTGCGGAGCTAAACGACAGATACTGCTGACCCATCGCTGAACTTAAAGTGCCTCTGTTTACAAGCTTAAGGACGGCCGCCATGTTGGTCCAGCCTCAACTCTGACATCACCCGTTCATCGTGAGAGGAGGAAAAGAGTCCCGACAGATTTTAAAAGTACCTCAAGAGCGCCATCTATACGCCGGGTATTTAATGGAAATTTGCATTGAAAAATCTTTTTGGAAATTTAAGATGTTAATTAAAAGTAAATGCCCACTATTATATCTATTATAAATACACAAGAAAGCTCGTAAAATACAGTTAAAAATCCTACATAAAATGTCTTTTGACACTTTGCCAGCATTGTCAGGTTTGCACTTTATGTTTAACAGTTTTGTCACAATCTAAAGCTGTATTTTAATGTTTAACAAAAAATATCATAATAAGGTGTAGATATACTATATATTTTTTATTCTAATCGTTAGGATTAGGAAATGCAGATATATGATGCAATTTTTCTTGGTTGATAAGGACACATCCTGAGGATTTTAGAATGGCACTGGGTGTGGATTTAATGTATTTGCTTCGTACTGCAGTTTATTTCAGAAGTCTGAAATGCAAACGCCTCACATTACGTGAGTTCACCCTACTTTCCATGTAAACTGACGTGGATAGACACAGACATGTATAACAAAATATCTTTAATGTGTCAAAAAGTAAAAAACAAACAAATAAATTATAATTGGCTTTATATCATAGTGCATATCATTATGAAACATAATCATGAGAAGAACTGCAACTGTGGGACATTGGAACAAAAAGTGTCTGCTCTTGACTTTCCCTACAGGGAGTGGGGAAGTAGCAGAGTCATTACTTTGTCCTTGTCATTTTGTGTTACTCAAATGCCAGCTTTTATCAAAGCAGAGAGTCCAAAAGAATAGCAAAGCTTGTCTTCCATGCATATGTAAAAAATATCTTTGAAAGAGCTATCATATAATTATTATAATTAGAGCAAAGGAAACACTGAATATGCATGCTTTGGATACTGCATATCTTTAAGAAGCTCGACAAAAAGCATTCCACTTTGTCACAAAGGTCAACAATCTCATGGAAAGTAAAGATTAAACAGTTGCATTGAACTAATAGACAACTAATATATCATAAATGTGTGTATTTACATGAGTGGGTCACATATTGAATGCATAAATTCTCTTGCATGGCTTTAGCGCACAAACACACACACGCACACACACACACACACACACACACACACACACACACACACACACACACACACACACACACACACACTTTGGTTCAATTTCACGGCAGCTCTTCCTCGCTGTCGTCCACTTGTTGGATGATGAGGTCGGCCCCCGAGTCTTCAGCCAGGTCGTCGTCATCAGTTACCATCCAGCTCCTCTTGGTGTCCCCCTCCTCCTCCCCATCCACCCCCAACAACAGGGCCGGCTCATCATTGTTCCCCTCTAGGCTGTCCATGGGGATGTCATCACAACCCACTTCCTGGATGCACGCAGTGCACATGCGGTAGCGTCGTGTGCCCTCACACACCACATGCCCGGTATCCTCTGTCACCTGACACTTACACCTCCTGCACACCAGCTTCCTGGCTTGATGGATCTATGAAGGATCAAAAAACATGAATGCAAAAAATACAAATGTAAGTATGTTTGACACTGTTACACCAGTCATAAATGACAGTTTATTAGTTAAGGTTTCACTTGCTGGTTGTTAACAAACCCACCGTCTCAAAATGGCTACGAAGATGCTCCAGGCGAGTGAAGCGTTTATTGCAGGCCTGGCAGGGGTACGGCCTCTCCCCAGTGTGACAGCGCAAGTGGCGCTTCAGGTCCGCCTTCCTCTTCACCGTGTGTGTACAAAAGGGGCATTTGAAGCGCATAATAGGGTTGGAATCTACAAAGAGGAACAGAAACCGTTCAGAGTTTTTTCTGTTTATTCCCTGGACGTCACTATTTCTGGCTGCTTCTGAGGGCTAGACTCATGCCAGTCTGCTCGTGATGTAGTGTGTTATTTCTTTTCTCACTTCTCTAAAGGTAAAAGAACTATTGATTTCCCATTTTCTCACATACAGTCCAACTCACCTTTGTTAAAGTGTCCAATAACACCCACAATAGGTGGTAGAGTAGCATACAGCTCCTCTGCCTTTTCAGCCTTCTGTGTCCTCGCCTCCTGGATGTCTAGGTCTTCATGCTGGTTGGAGCGAGCGCTGTTGGGTGCTTTCCTCTTGGTCCCCCCTTTACTTCTCCGGCGCTCCGATCCAGGCAGGGTATACAGTGGGTCATGAGGGTCCTGCAGTTCCTCTGCCTCTGCGTTGAGATCACTAGGGCTACTTGGGTTAGTCGTTAGGGCTGAGGCTGATGCCTCCTGCTCAGAGTCCTTCCCTATAAATCCAGACTGGGATCTGGAATTGTCCCGGGTCCAAAGTGCTGGTGGTGGGCTCACAGAGCTGGGGCCTTGCTGCTGCTCCGAGGTCTCATCTCCTACTACACTGGTGAAACTGCAAGTCTCAGACAAGCTGATGCAGCGCTCGCTGTCTTCATCTTTCACGCTGATGTCCAAGGAGGATTTGATGAAGTTCTTGCAGTAGTTGATGACATTGTTCATCTGCAAGTAGCTGGCTGCAGACATCACCTCAATCACATTGTGACTGGAGAGGTCCAGCTGGCCAGAGTAAATGAAATCTAGAATAACGGTGAAGGTGTCGGGGCTGAAGACGTCGAAGGTGGCGCTGACAGAGTCGGACAGCCCGTCCGGCCCCTGGGACAGCAGCATGCGGAAGTAGCCGCTGCTGGCAAACAAGACGTTGCGGTGGGCCCTGAAGAGCTGGCCCTCCACCAACACGCTGCAGTCACAGAAGAGCTCCTGGCGGCGCTGCTGGTTGAGCTGCTTCAGCAGGTTGCTTTGGTGAGCCACTGTGATGTCAGCGGCGTTGAACCACCTCTGAGGCTGCCTGCAGGGGACAACATGGCAAATCATGACATGACAATCATGACAATTACAGATGCCTTGAAGACACTGTCGACATGCACTACCGACACTGAGACACTTCCGTCATCATGATCCCCAATTAGCAATACAGGAGCCTATATGTAGAAATAATGTGTACTGTTAAGTCTACATAGTCAAGAAAGAAACATGCACCTTTCCAGTGTGATTCATAGGACACTTATCCTCATGAGCGTCAGCTTATCTGATATTATGCTACAGATCCAAAATACTAACTTGCAGGTCACACAACAAACACAACAGTGACACCCCACCGATGTAGCTGTCAGCTATCCCCCCCCCCCCGTCTTTGTTTCTACCCTGGACCATCTCCAGCTCCGCACATGGCCCACCCCCTCCGGACTTCATTCTGCACTGTGATTGGCCGAGCGAGCCTTCAATCACAATCATCTTCTAATGGGCTACACCCGACTCAAGTCAGAGAGCATCGGGTGACAAAACCCTCTAATCATCCCTGAGGGAAGCGTAAGCACGCAAGAAATGCCTGATGTTATAAACACACCAGAATGATGGGAAGATGAAATAAAACACTGTACCCGGACATGTCATCCAAAAGGGGAAAAGAAATTGCCGCAACCTCCTTTGCAGAATAGTTCTCTTCCTCCTATAGTACCCTATTTACCATCCTCATGTAGGCTGAATTACACGCAGTCATTTTTAATTACGTGATGCTTGCTGACCGGCTCCGCGGCGCCCGACAACCCCCCGCCCGCAAGACTCTTTGGTGCTCTTCATGTCACGAGAAAACCAAAGTGTCATTTCTTGCCCGAGCTATTCCGCGTTGATTCAGACATTACACACGACCTACAAAATCGACACGAGAGTGCTGCAGTCCTGCGAGAGGAAAGCGGGCAGCGGCGCACCAGAGCAGCCCAGTCTGTCCTGGAGCGACGCCCACTTCAGGCTCCAGCCAGCACACAATGGAAAAATAGACACAAACCTCCAGCAACTGAGCACGCTGCGAGCTGATAAATAGACATATTCGCAACAGTGTATCGCGCTGGGGAGGAGAGCCGCTCACACGCCCGTTTTCATCCTCAAGACCACCCCCACTTCTCGCCGGAGGTCCGGAGCGCGAGCGAGCAGCGGGGAGGATTTGCCTGCTGCCCAAACCCAGCGACTCTTTCCCAGGCGTGAGGTGTCGGCAGGACCCGCTTACGCCCCACGCCGTGATACCACTGACAAAATCCATCGATACTCACTGGTGACTCGATTCACCCGGCGCCCGATAGAGTCTATTCGCCCCCAAGTCCGCCACCATGTCCATTTTTAATTTATTTTGCCTTTTTTTCTTTGCTGTTTTTTTTTTCTCGTCCAGGGTCCACAGTCAGGCACTTCCTGCTCAGCCCTAAAGACCGAAACCCGGTTAAAGCGACTGGAGCACTGTGCTGACGTGGGTGTTTATTAACTGGGCGCCCGAGGGTTCAAGGAGCCATTTAAAGCCCTAGTGTCCCGTTTAAATGAGTTGTATGGACAGAATCTTAATATTGAACCGCAGCCTTAATAACTCAGAAATATTTGTTCAATAATTCTGTAGGGATTTTAAACTTGACTGTATCATACTGGCATTTATTGTATCTGCCATGGCATCACTCTGTTATTCCTGAAGGCAAATGAAATGCTCCTTTACTGCAAGCTCATCACATTTGTAGTTTCTTTGACTTCAACATTCTTATTGGTTCCTTTCAATAAAGCATTTAATCTCACAATGTGGCCAACATTGTCACAATCATTCAAACAAACTGCACAACTATTTGAATCAGGCCACTTTCATGATGGAGTGGAAATAAAGGCTTCAGTTTCCTCTGTAAGAAAATTTATTTATTCTGACATTGTTATAGCTCACAAATCAATACATTATTGAAGAAAATACACATTGTTGAAACAACAACACTCAGAACCCCCTAGAAATAATTTTTAAAATTTTTCTTCTAATGTAAAAGGTAATCTGAGAAAAAATAGAACCGTTAGTATAGAACAACATAGAAAATTAAACATGATAAAACATAAAACATTCAGCTCCCCTGAAGGTCTCATTCGTTTGTTTATGTGATACGCAAAGATGAGGAAGTTGATGGTTTGCTTTGGCCCAGTGATTAAGAAGAGGAAAAAACATGAGGTAGCATCAAGAGGCTGTGCCATTGGGAAATCCGGTGGGGTTCATGGACTGCCAGCGCCACAGATCCGCACCTGTACAAGAGTAAAACAAATATCATTAGGAATATTGTGGGAAAATACTTCTCTCTCTCTCTCTTTCTCTCTTGTGCACACACACACACACACACACACACACAAAAAACATGATGTTGATTTTACTATATGTAATTTGTCGTCTTTTTAAGTGCATCTGATGTCTTATATGTACTGTATGTTTTTCTTAATTTTTTATATGGGCCATGCACCAACGAAAGACACATTTAAATGATTGCCAGCATTAATGGACAACAATGTTTTTGAATCTTGAGTCTTTGCAGGTTGGCTGTCCTTACACATTCTTTCCAGGTCAAATTCGGCCTTCCAGGCCAGTTCAGCCTCAGCTAGACGGGGGTCAGCGTAACATGATGCTATGTCTCCTTCCCTGCGTGGGGCGACTTTGTATGCAATCTATGGAGAGAACAAATTATTCATATGATGAATAAACAAAATGAAAGGCGGGTTAGCCTTAACAACGGAGAGCTTCAGTGGGTCAGAGGCCGGCCACGTTCACAGTCGTTGTCAGCTTGGGCATCCTTAAACCCACAAAATAACATAACATATTATGGTTACCTGAAGTCACTTAGGTGGACACACCACTATGACAATTTACGTTGGAGAGGAAATAGAACCTCTGTCACTCACCTCTCTCCCTGATGCCTTCTCCATGGCTTTCACCATCTGGAGCACAGAGTAGCCTCTCCCTGTTCCCAGGTTGTAAACCTATGACGATAGACACAGTAATGCACATGACACATGCACACAATGCCAGAACTCCCATAAATACCTCAATCATGTGAACATCCAGTGAACTAGAAAAATAATAAAAATGTGTTAAAAATGTGCTTTTGATCGCTCAAGCGTACCTTGCAGCCACAGGCATCCTTCAGCTTCTTCAGAGCTGCTATGTGTCCTTTTGCCAGATCGACCACATGGATATAATCCCGCACACCTAGCAAGACGAAGAAAGCCTTGTTTACAAAGTTCTGAACTTCAATAAAGACGTTATACGATGGTCTTCCTGTTGTTAAGAGCACTGTTCCCCAAAATAATTAAATCTGAGCAATGCATTTAAAGGTCTTATCCAATACCTGTCCCGTCAAGGGTGTCATAGTCGTTCCCAAACACACTGAGGCACTTTCTTCTCCCGATGGCAACCTATGAGGGAGATTAATTACTCAAAGCAGGTAACACATAGTGGAATATGCATTGCATGTTCTTGTCTAAACATTCTTTTGGCAGACAGTCCATGTACCTGGGCGACATATGGCAGAAGGTTGTTGGGGATACCCTGAGGGTCCTCTCCAATCTGGCCAGAGCAATGAGCTCCAATTGGGTTGAAATAGCGCAGCAGCACTGCATTCCAGTCCTGCTCACACAGAGGCAATAATGAAACATCACATATAAACTGCATATGTTTCTTTGCATCTCTGAATGCACTTCCACCTTCGCATCAATACCTTCTCTGCTTTACAGTGGTCCTTGATCATCTCCTCAATAAAAAACTTGGTTTTGCCATAGGGGTTGGTGCAGCCGCCAACGGGGTGCTGCTCGTCGATAGGAAGGCGCTGAGGGTCTCCGTACACCGTGGCTGAACTGCTGAAGACCAGATTGTGCACCCTGTGAGCCTGCATCACCTGATAAACATGCAGATGCAAACAAACACGGCACACGCATACGGTCAGCAGCCGATGAAATAGCAGTCTAAAGCACGAGCACACAAAAGTCTGAGGAGTTAGTGTCAATGCTGCAGACATGGTGAGCTCCACACAATAAAAGTTACACAGTGTGCAGTGTTAGAATTAAATGAACACACACGGTCACACACTCACCGAACAAAGATTAGTGCAAATAACCATCAGTTCAGAGCGATGACCAGAATGAAAAGTGCAGATTTAATCGGCGGATGATAAACTGACCTCAAGCAGGTTCAAGGAGGCAGTGAGGTTGACTCTGTAGTAGCGTAACGACTGCTCCACTGACTCCCCAACGGCCTTCAGACCCGCAAAGTGCATCACTGCGCAGAAAGTATGCTGAAACACAGGTAGGTATGAAGTCAGGTGTGATGGGTATGACCCATGTGAAAAAACTTCGGATACAGTCCCTGACAGCGTTACCCATTTTCAATGCAATGTATTTTTTGAGAATGTATGGTAGCCAGCGGGGACATTCTTTGTTTAAAAAGAAAGAAAGAAACACAGTCTCTAAAATCTGAGTATTGAATTATGTTACTGCCAAAAATGACTGTTGTATCAATCAGACTGATTGTTTCATCTACCAAAGACGAAGTCCACTTGCATGTTCGTTCGTTCGTTCGTTTTCTTCCGCTTTATCCATGCGGGTCGCGGGTGATGTTACCGCTTTTATACCACCTTTTTCAAGGTGGAGCGGGGATACTGGGGCCAAATCCAGTGGCTCTATGGGCGAAGGCCAGGGTACTCCCTGGATGAGACGCCAGCTCATCGCAGGGCCCTTACTGATGGCAGTGACTGCCACGAAGGTGCCAACTGCACATCAGGAGCAGTGTTGGGGTTCAGCATCTTGCTCAAGGATGCTTCGGCTTGTAGCTCAGTCCCGCCCAGGGGAGCCAGGGATTTGAACCAGTGACCTTCCGGTCACTAGTCCTCAGCTCTACCCACTGAGCCACAGCCGCCCCTCCACTTGCATGTATTCAATACTATTAATTTCAGAAAATCAACTGACTCTCTTACCTTTTTGAAGACATTCTCCAAGCCAGGTTTGTCCAAAAGATCGAGTTCGTGAAACTCAATGTTGGTGTCCAGCAGCTTCTCTATCCTGCGTATGCTCTCTGGCACGTCTCCTTCTCCTCCATTTACCGAAGGAAGTAGCACGTACAGACACACAGACACACAGACACACACACACACACACAAATTGAGCGTCACCACACAAAACAAACACTTGGAACAGCCAAGTTTATGATGACGTATCAAGTTACTCATCAGCCTGTGTCTCCAGTCAGGGAGCTTACCTCTTACGGCATTGCTGAAGTTATCGACCACGATGGGCTCGTAACCTGCTTCAATGAGCTCCACCACACAGTGGCTCCCAATGTAGCCCCCTCCACCTGTGACCAGCACCTTCTCTGCCATTCTTGGACCTGGCAAACACAACACACAGTGTAGTACATGCAATCAACCCGCCTTCCACAATCCTATTGTGGTCATATTATCTCAGCTGCCACACTGTGATCCTTAATTATAACCTGAGAACACACTCTTGAGAAACAGGAAATCCTATTCGTCTGAGCACCTGTAAGCACACCTGAACTCGTAGGCCCACTGGACAGGTATGGGACCCGCCCACTATTGTCCACGTCAGCGGGCACAAGCCTTAACCAGTTTAACCTCATGGAACAATTATAGTGTATTCAAGACTAAATACCGTTCAGTCTTGCCAACCATCAACATATTTTGAGGGTGCGTACTTGAGTCTTTACAGTTTATAATAAGCTGAAACCTACCAGTACATTGCATTATAAACGTTTTATGACTCATTTCCATTCAAAATTAAAGCCCTGAACGCGGCACATGCCACTATTGAATGCTGACTGAGAACATAGTTTGCTATACAGCATACACTCATTCAGGCTACGTCCTTAACGCTCCCTTTTACAGCTTTTAATGACGTCTCTCTTGTATTCTTGGCTCTCGACATAAGACTATACAACAAAGACAAACTGATTCATAATGGTCTTGATCAGAAATTCCAGTTTTTAAGTAGGATTTTTATTGTGTACTCGCTGCATCTTTGCCAGATTATAATCAAGACGAGACCAAAGCCTAACGTTAACCCTGAGAGCAACTTCTTTGACACACTGTCAAAATAAGACCACATCGTTATTGAATGATTGCGGGTGTCAGTGGAAAGACTTACTAAAGCTCCTGATACCGCGTCAACAGTCGCTCGCGGCCGAGTCTCTGGATAAACCAGGTCAGGGAAAGCAGAGTGTTTAAGGACTGAATGAAGGTTTATCTGTCAGTTCGTCCAGCGAAGTTTCCCCTCTCTCTGTTGGACATTTCTTCACTTCCTGTGAACGTGGAATAGAGTCAGTCAAGTAAATGCTTGGCGCGAGACTTCCCGTGCGTCTTCTTTCAAAATAAAAGCATAAACACTCCTAAACTTGCGCCACCCAACGTTTAATTTACTTTAGCTTGAACTGCGAGCGCAGTAAACCGATTTTGAGTGATGAACACACCTTGTATGATGACTAGAACAACCGATGAACTCGCGTTAATCCTGTCATAACGCAGATTTCAGTGTTTAAGTTGAAGTATAGACGGATTCACTCTTTGCATTATCGCTGTCTTCATGTCGCCTGTGAAGTCTCCGCCGTAGTACGTGAGCGCCTCACATGCCGTGACGTCAGACAGCGCTCCAATAAAACCACGCCCCTGGTCAGTCAAACAGAGAGGTGACTGTGCTGTGTATACACCTTTGTGTCGTCTCACTCAGAGTTTACCGGATGGCAAATGAAAAGTGCCACGTTACCGAAAAAGGACATCCAGAGCTTTTACAGGCAGTAGGCTCTATACAGTAAAATACATGAAATATTTTTATGTTGGTGTATACCATCAGGTCCAATTCAGCCAGTCGATAGGAAGTGTGATCTTATTTGTGATGCATGTTATCCAGCAGATAGGCAAAAAAAACAAAAAAAAAACAACTTTCACTAAACCTCTCCCGAACCCTCCTCAGATCAATAATTAAAGTCACATCTGTCACAGTGGCAGGTGAACAGACTAACAGCCAACACAGGACTTTATGGACACACACAAAAGCATGTTAACAGTATACAAGTGTTTTATGAGTATGATGAAAGTTCTGGATCCAAATTGCAATATTTATAAAATGTTATCATTATATCATTAAGCAATTCACTTCACAATATAGAGAGTAGGCCTATATGACAAATACAAGTTTGAAACTAGCATCAAATTTGAAAGAAAAACAAGCAAATATAGAATAATAAGCAAAATCCACCATTTCAATTCCTTAATCAGTGAAGCTGCTGTGTAAAGTTCAAGGCTTACAGTTTTCCTGACTTGACCCATAAACAGTATTCTAGCACTGCAACTTTCAATGTGAACAATATCTAGAGAAGCAGGTACACAGAAAGTATTATCTTAGATGGAAATCATTAGCATTATTGGCTTAATTAGTTGATGGTGGAAAAAGGATCCAGTTTCAGTACTCCGAGACTGAGGTAAGAATAGAGTTATTACAATGAAAGACACACACGCTGACACACAGACAAACATAAAGCTCGAAGACTTCATTTGTTAGTTGGAGAAAAAGTTACCTCATACCTTATTTTGTCTTTAAATGATTTCCTTCCCTTCCCACACTCAATACACACATCACTATGAAATCATCAGGAATTTCACGCTACTCCACTAGATAGAGAGCTTCCAAGACAGAAATGCATTTTCTTTTATGTTCAGATCCTTGTATGCTAAAGAATACTTGTTGAATATATACTGGGATATTAATGTTCATACGAACAGTTGTTGGTTTCCCATGCGATTCTATGATGTGCAGATTTTGCAGGATTCTTTGATATCCTGTGCCATTTCTGAAGCCTGTTTGCCATTCCTGCCCTGCCCAGAGACACTGGCACATGAAGAAAGGCAGCTGAATTGGGAGGAAAGAAAGATGAGACGCTGTTGGATACCTTAGAGATGAAGGGAGATGAGAGAAGTTTTGCCCACTTCATTCTCTGCAAATGCCGTCTCTTTGTTAGATAGGACTTGGAGCTGATGAAGAAATCTCAAGAGGGAAAACAAAATGGCAAAATAATTCAGCAGGGGTACATGGTAATAAGAACGAAAAACCAATCTGACCGATCTGAAGAGGACAGAGGAAAGGAGACAGGAGGAACAGCATGTGACTTTTTGACTGTCAGAGAACAGCAGACAACCAGGACTACATCAGGAAGATTTTTTATTTCTGACTTTGTATGCCGATGCAGGTCAGCAGCATGACTCAGCTTTGCCTGTGTGTCTGTATATTCAGTGTATGGCTCTACACTTCCCTTGGGTTGCCACCCCAGCATCGTGGTTGGTTGCGGTTGTGGGAAGAAGGCGAGGGCTGCAGGGAGTGCATCCAGCACCTCTGCCCCCCAGTCCCTGGCGAGTGTCCGGCAGGTCGGGTGCAGGACAACTGTGGATGCTGTGAACAGTGCGCTAATGTGGAGGGGCAGCAGTGTGACCCAGATGGAGCACAGAAGTTCTATGGCAATTGTGGAGAGGGCCTGTTCTGTCGGAGGAAAATGCCAAAGGGGAGACACAAGGCAGAGCCAGAGCCTACATGTGTTTGTCAGGAAAAGGGCCCTGTATGTGGCTCAGATGGATGGACCTACCAAAATGTTTGCCAGATGAGAGAGGCTGGCAGCCGCAGCAACACAACCATCAAACTCACTGGAAGAGGACCTTGCAACTCTGGTTACTGCTCTCCTTTATTACTTGTAATTAGCCTAGGAAAGTTCATCGTTTGAAGATTTCAGTGCTTGTGTATAGTTGTCTTGATAGGGAACATTTTAGGGGTACTGGTATTGAACCTTGGGGTACTCCTTTTCTTTTGCTGCAGCTCCCCGCATCGTTCAAGTTCCTAGAAACCTGTCCAACTACACTGGGAATGACATCGTGTTTAGCTGTGAGGCCTCCGCCTATCCTCTTCCAAACCTCAGCTGGAGGAAGACAGGGAGTGACAACTTCCTGCCAGGAGATGATCCTCACATCTCTGTCCAGGTTTGATATGAGCCTTAGTTATTATGCATAATTGAAATTTGCATAAATAGTGTATGCTTTTGATTAAACTTTGTCATTTTGGATCACTTCATTTTTCTGGATTTCGTAGGGCTCTCGTCCAAGTTAGCTCAATAGATAGAGATGTTTAGGATTAAAGGGACATTCACCTGATTTTACACATCAAATTCAGTTACTTCTTATCATGAGGAGTGCTACTAAGCCTGTGAAAACTGTTGTATAACATCCTTTGTGGCTGTGAGTGAGCTTTCCAAAGTAAAAGAAACGCCCTTGTGATCTCATAAAAGAAAATACTAAGTTGCATTATGGGAAATGTTGGATTCAGGGTTTTTAGAGCTGCGGACAAGGAACTAAAAATCAGTCTCAGCCTCTGGTGGTCCAATTCTGACCATTCTGTTTTTAATCTGTCTTTTGTGAGAACCCCAACTTTGTAGGAGTGCAATACTAAATCCCTGGAGTACCCCTTTAAACTTTTCAGATTTCAGATGGTGGACATTTATATGTGAGAATCACAAGGGGTTCTGTGTTAGGAATGACGGAACAAGTATTCAAAAGGTAAAATAGAATCATACAAAGTGATTCTTCTTTACCATTTGTTTTCACAACAGAGATGAAACAGGGGTAAACAAAAAGGAAATGAGTTTCCTTTTAAACACCCACACAGCAATGTGTTCTTGTGCCATCATTCACTTGTAGACAGTCATGTAATTGCTAATTGCTCAACTGGCAAAAAACAAAACAGTTCACGATTGTATTCCTCAATTAAAAATATTACAGAAGACAGGCTGTCAATACTGGTGCTAGTGTATCATCAATAATGTAATGATTTATGTTGCTAAATTGCCTTCTCATACATCCTATACACATTTATACCTTACCTGTTGAGGTTTATTCCAGCCCTTATTTTCAGGCTCGAGGCGGTCCCCAGCGCTTCACTGTCTCCACCTGGCTTCAGATACAGGGCCTCCACGTCTCTGACACAGGGATCTACTCTTGCATCTCCCACAATTCCTTTGGAGAAACATCTGCATCAGCACAGCTCACGGTGTTGACACAGGGTGAGTCTTTGGGCTCCTGCTCATCTCAATCAACAGCTGAAGTTGCTGAAAGATACTGTGTATTCTCACACGAAAGTTTCTTATCTGTTCTCCAGTGGAGACGGAAGGCCTCGCTGAGCAGAAAACGGAGCGCTTTGATCATCTGGAAGAAGGCAGTGATGGACAGCTGGTATCTGGAGATTAGCTTGGATTCATTTAAGGCAGTTTATATGACCAGACAACAAGGAAGGAAAAATAAGTTTATACTAACATAGGGGATCAGCTTACATTTTTTACATTGCAACAGTTGTACACTTTTCATCACAATAAACATTTTATGCTTTTATTTACCCTCTTACTGTACCATGGCACACAGATAAATCATTCTTGTTAAGGAGTAAATTTGCATAATCATATCAACTGAATAATAACAATAACTCCTTGAACATCGGTATATTCCTCCTCTTGGCCATGGCTGCTCATTACAAACCGTAAAGCCACCAAAAGCTCAATAACAAGGGAAGCTGTCGACTCGTCTTTACAACAGTTAATTGAAATAAATGCCACAAATTATAATTAGAAACACACATACGAGTCACCCCTAAAGTAAAGGGATCAAGCCCACCCTCCTGCTCTCATCACTCCATCCAGAAAACACAGACTACTGTACATTTGTTCACTGACTGATGGATGGAGCAGAGGAGGGGTGTGACCATCCGCAGGGTCCCCGTCTGATTCTCTTCATCTCTCTCCACCTGAGTGCCAGTTAATCCTCCCCTCATCCCCCGACTCCCAGCTGGATACACCAGCTCCTTTCTGAATGGCAAGCTGCATTAACAGCGAGGAACTTTCCCCTGCAGTCTGTTAGTCAAAGCTGATTGGAGATTACGGGCCTGCGGCGAAAAACACAGCCCTCCATCTCATCCCAAATCACTTTCCACCCCTTTCTCTCCTTTATCTCTCCTTCTCCTCTTCATTTCTTTATCTTCTTAATCCCAGCCCTCCTCCTTTTTCAATGTCATCAACTTTCGCCCGCCGCCACATTCTTTGCCCCTATTCAGTGTTCCTTTTTTTTGACAGCTGAATGACAAGAAAGATGAAGAGGAGGAAGAAGGAGAGAGGGAAAGAGAGAAAGAAAAAAGCTTCCCCTCCCGAGTGGAGCCAGAATGATGTCATGGGGGCATTTGTCCTCCTGGTGTGGAGGCTTCCCTTCCCCTGCTAATTACCTTGTACAAACTCGAATCTGATATGGCGGATATGAGGCCCAAATACAATTATTGTGGGCTAACAAAGAGATATTGAGATTCAGGGAATGAGGGAGAGACTGCGAGTGAGATAGAAGGAAAGGCACACGCACTGCCATGCGTGCACACACACACACACACATGCAGCAACCACACGCACGCACACACGCTCACATACCCACCCCCACACACAAACACAGTCACTTGTCCTTCCCCTCCATTCCCTCAGATAGGCTAATGTTATTACTGGGGTAATTATCCTCATTAGTGCCAGCAGCTGTAGAGAGCCCATTGCTTGCTGTTCTAACTCCATTCCGAACCTTTCTGTCTTCACTTCCCTCTTTGTATTCCCTAGATCTCATTTAGAGACTTTGTCTCCATCCTTTGCATGCTAAGTGGATGCTGTTGTAAAAATAGCGCCCCATCAAATATCTAATAAGCCAGAGTTGCCCCTGTTTCAAACCAAGAGTCCATTTGTGGATGAAGGCTATATTGCTCCACAGAAAGCCTCATTAGAACAGTGAAAAGTGAGCAAAACTAGGAAGATAGTTAGAAAATGGCTCAAATGCACACTATCTATTAAATAGTCAAATTAACAACAGATAAGTTGTTATTTTGGTGGGAATTATGACTATCTGTTTTTCTTTCTTCCATATTCCGGCATTCTGAGTGAAACTACTGAGCACAAGGTGGCACTGTTTGGTCAAATAACCACTGCTCTCCAGCGACTGCGCTTTTACTTTGACAGCTACATCTTTGAACACTGCTCTCCCATTTCTCTTATTTACACCCCTCACAAAAAAAGCTAATCTCCACAAAAGAAAATTAGCTGTCATTGTGCTGCCTGCTCGGGATGAAGAGCTGAGGATAACAGTGTTTGCATAACTAAAGACACTGCCCATTTATTTGCCTCATGTTTATATGAAAGCATCCTGGAGACGACTCCCTGCACGCTCTCTAACTTAACGCTCTGTCTGCATCTTTACACACAAATTATGAGATCAAGAGCAGAAGCAGGGCAGCTTTACACACAGTATCCCCTCCGCTCTGTGAGATTGCCTTTTGTTTTATTGCCAGGGGCTGCTGCGGACAGTAGGTAACCTGTATGCAGCTAAGCCCCACATCAGGCGCTAAATGTCATGCATAGCCTGTTTTTATTGGCTGATATAGCCTGTTGTGCCCTTCTCCTTTTCCTGGAAGCCATTGTTAAAGAGCTGGTTGTTAATGCTGCTGGCCAGATGGGCTCCTTCTCCCCGCAGCTCTGACTGAGGGTGTTTACCATGCACTGGGCTGTGGATAACAGGTGAGACTACTGCTGGCTTGTCAACCAATCCGAGAGCAGCAGATGTCTGGCCTCTGCCTGTAAACCTTTATTTGGCATTTGGGGCCTTGTGGGAGTGGGTTTGATAATAAATTAATCAAGGTGAATTCCAGTTTATATGTTTTTTTTACAAAAAGCTATAATGTGAAATGTCCCCACACATATCCTCTCAATACCCACTACTGTCAAACCTCCCTGAACCCCACACACTGAATATCTTTTTAGATAAATAAAGTTTCTTTTTTGTGTAGCTAAAATTTTCAGATGTCAAACTGCCCGGCTATTTAATGTCCACTTCATAAAGTTCAGACATCATTTCCAGAGATGTTCCCTCGTCCCTTGTGTGACAAAATGTTTCCAGCATTAGTTGGGCAAACATTGAAAATTCCTTTCCTTTTCAAATGCGGGCCAACTTGCATTACTGCAATTATCATGGCAACAGCAGTGGTAAGGCCAGGCCTGGGATTGTTGAGGTCTTTTAAAGCTTTGAATCAATCTGCCTTAATGGATGACCCAGACTCTAGCATGCATGTATGGATTAGTTTGACTGGAGCACCTGTCCCTGTTCTGTCAACAACAGATCAGGTTACTGCCTACACATTCACCTGGCTGACACAACTTCCTGTGATTGACAATATGCCAGCCTTTAGTCACTGCACACCCTCACAATAGTGATGTTGCATGTAGAATTCATAACAGACTTTATTTTGTATGATTTAAAATAAATTTAAAAAAACAGCTTTTGTTGTGAAAGAAGTACTTCATTACACATCATATTTCCACAAAATTCCACAGATAACCCGTCTTCTAATTTTAAGATCTGGCCCGAAGGAGGCCTCGCAGGTTGATTAAGGAGTTAAGCTGCCCGAGCAGCCCACTGATGCGAGGCTGAGTCCAGGCTTAACATCCTTCCAAGGACAGCCTGCATCTAACACCAGAGCTGAACTGGGTAGAGTACTCTCTCTGAACTCTGCTCCTGAGTATTGAGATTTAAAGATTACATTATTTTCTAACTATAAACCATCACCCTCTGATTTCCAGTTAGATATCGTTTATTATTCATATCTGAAGTCTTGTGATTTTTAGAGGAGAACTGGGAAATTAGAGCAGCTGACAGGAAATCAAGCATATCTTCTTCACACTAGACAAGTTTTGATTCTCCTAATCAGGGCGTTTATCTCCTCCGAGTTTCCTCAGAGCACAATATGGGGGGAATCCCCTCAGATTCATGCTAGTTTCATTCGGAATTAAAAAATAAAGGAAGCTGATCAGAGCATCCAGCCAACTCCATCGTACGCTCATGTGTAACCATTAACTGATGTTCAAACAAACGTCCCTTAGCCTGCACCTCCTGGAGCTAAACCTCTAATGCAAAGCTCTATTTGAGGTATTAGCATCATTCATATTTCAGTCAGGATTATCTACTCATTTCAACCAGCTGGCATTGAGCCACTCTATATGGCATAGCTACTCTGTATTCACTGTCATCTCTATTATCCCTGATGATGAAACGATTAGCTAGCAACCGTTATGCTAACCACAAAGCTGGACGGGTGATGGATGGGCTAAGTGATAGACTTGGGCGGTTTGTTGGGGGGCTTTGTCCTGGATCTCTGACACCTTCTATCTTGTGATCAATGCAACTCCCCCATTTCCTCCATCCAACACCCCAGTTACCCCCACCAGCTGCCTCTGACCCCTCTTCAGAGCCCTGCCTCTGCTTGCCATGTGCTGGGTGTCAAAGGGTTCCCACCTATCGCTCATCAGAATGGAACCCCACCAACTCCTGCCCCACGCACTGAATCACAATCAATCGCTTCGGAGACAGAGATGGATTGGGACATCCACGACCCTGTACCTTTCATGGAGGCCCCCACTAATCCAAAGGGCTGCTGTCACTGACAAATAATGGAGGTGATTCTAGGAGGAGTGAGCAGGTCAAGTCTGCCGCCCCTGGAAGGAAGTTATCACAATGCAATAGAGGAAAATTCTTTTCTCTTTAGGAACAACAGTCACAATGTCTGACAGCATGTCTGACAGAAGGACGCGTGGTAGAGAAAGGTTCGCTTTGATGCAACAACAAAAAACTAAACAAAAAACATTATGACAAAATTTAAATCTATCTTAATGTACATCTTGCATTTTCTTGATGTAAAATTTGCCTTATGGAGCATCTCTGTGTTGTTTTCTGCCGCTCATCAAACATTTAGAGTGATCCGTCCCATAAATGAAACCTCTTGCCACAAAATAGATTTGTCCAGAAAATAGAACTTTTTATGTTTATGGTCTACTGGAATGGGGAGCCATTTCGCAGAGCACTGCCAGGGCAGTGTGATAATCTAATTTTGGCTAACCCAAGATGACAGCACTCTTTTTTTATTCAGACATCTCTGCACCAAAACCAGTCTGCTTCTTTAGCATGAGCATTTCAATTTTAGGCACGTGCATGAATCAGATGATGCCCAACGTGTCAGCTAGATGTCCATCAAATAACAATTTTGTAGCAAGCTAACTGTTAGCTAGCCAACCCTCTAATGTTAACCGTCAGCTGAAGCTCCTTGTCTTTCTAGACCACAATCATATGAACGCGCAGAAGGAAGTGTGTATCTACTCCCGGACGAGAGGCTTGTGCTTGTGCACGTGTGATATGTAATCATCGCACTCTTTTCTGTGTAAAATTAAATAACCCCTCGTCCATGCACTCTTGCAGTTGCACGCTTCCTTCTGCACAGTGAAACAGATGGAAAATATTTCCCACATGAAACTGACAACAAGGTTTGTTGATTATTGTGAGTAACTAGGTAATCATTTCTGCAAAGACACATTGGTGTTGAGTTATATTTTCTTTCATCTTTTTTTTGTTTTTGGTGCGTTGAGCACCACAAGCTGAGTGCAATCTAGTTCCATTATATTTAAGAGCTAGCAGACATCACTCCAGCTGAAATCTCCAAAACTCTGAAACTCACTCCACAACAATCTACAGGTAAGAGGAAAATATATGTGTATTTTTGATTTGGAGGTGAACCTTCCTTTTAAGGTTATTTAGATAAAGTCTATGTGGGGAAACTGCTTAGGAATTAAATTATAAATTAACATGATTAACCTCGGTGAACTAGGCTTATTTGCTAAGTGTTTAGGGATGGCATAAGTGTCATAATGTAGGACCTACATATATTACATATGGAGCCACTTAAAGACACAGGAAGAAAAAAACATCTCTTACACCCTGATACATGTATGGTGACCTTCTGTACATTTGATTGTATTTATTTATTCACTATAACGCCGTCTTACTTCCAACGCCTTACTGCTTTCCTTCTTTCTACGCTCTGAAAATGATCAAATCTTGACATTGTGCCTCACATCATCATGCGTATTTGAAGAGTTGCTGTCTAGTGCTTCCTGATTTACTTCACAACAGTCTAAGTGATTGCATCATTCACATGAGCATTGACAACAAATATCATTCAGACATGTAAAAGTCTCCACGATGCCATAACACGATGATTGGGAGTGAAAGATCTTATTCTGCATTCACTGCAAAGGGCTCAAGGAGGATCATTCACATGTAGATGTGTCCTTCTGGAAGTGCCTCAGCTATACAATTTCCATTTAGATAAGGTGTATACACAAATAAAGAAAGGACATTGGGTTCTTCATTTGATTAACTAATCATAGTCTTTGTAATTCCACTCGGAGACCTTGAAGGGCAGTACCGGGCTGTGCGCCCTGATTAGACTATGCATGATTGCTGCTGCTGTGGCACAAATCAGTTCAAGTAACTCCATACACTACACAGTGGCTGTGATTAAACAGACGATTGAGACATAGAGATTTCTGTCTGTTCAATCCTTATTCCCATTGTCTCAATAGATAGCCACAGTATAGTCCCTGATCAACAATAACTGAACACCGCAAGAAGTGGAGCGAGAGGTGATTAGGGTCTTTAAAGCTCCCTGGAGTATGGATGCAGGTTGTTTGTGATTAGCCCGAATTTAAAGGGACATTTTGTCCTTAATGCCTTTTGCTGGAGCAGGGAATTCATTATCTGATTCTTAAGCCGAGAGGGGGAAAAAAAAGATACACACACACAGCCCCAGGACAGAGGTAATATCTTTAAGTGAGCATGAAACAATCTACATTTGTGGCACAAAACATGCCAAGTGAGGAGGCTTCCGGCTCGCAGCATGTTGACAACCCAAACAAAACACTCCTCAACCTCACGACTCAAGCCTCGAAGTGCTTTAACCCTCTTCCCACTTCTGTGGCAGCCCTCTTCATGCCGTGCAGTGGTGTCTGTGTATCATTTGAAGGCTGTATAGAAACTCTACAGCTCCTCTCCATGACTGATCTCTTTTGATAGAGCTCATTATGCAAACTGCTCCCAACTCCCACCGCATAATTAGTGCTTAATTAATTTGAGTGAAATCTTTCATCTGTCTATGTCCGGCCAGCTCCTTCCTTCCATTTACAACATGATATTAATTTCAGAGGGGGGAATGGTAGCCCAGCTGATGAAAAGGCTGATATAATTAATCAAGTACTGTATCTTTTTCCTTCATTTTTTGCAGGAATAATAATAAGTGTGATGAGCAGAGTCTGATTAACCCCATTATGCTCCCTAATTAGGGTGATCATTTAATAATCAAGGAAGCAGCACAATTACAAATGAATGCAAATTATGCCATTTAATGAAGAGTGTGTAAATTCTGCGAATCCTTGGTTTGGAAAATATGGCATTCCAAAGTAAAAGGTCAACAAAAGGTTTTTCTCTCAATGTACATATGTTAACGATGTACTTAGATACTTGACACACACATTTTCCATATTTTTCTCTGACTCTGACTGATCTCTGTGGAAAACAGCCATCAGCAGGCAGACGTGAACAGGGAATGTGCACTGATAAAACACAACACAGGTTTGTCCCACGCTGAAGGGACTCCAAAGTAATCTCTTGACATTTAACAAATAGTTCAACATTTTGGGAGGCATGCTTAGTCCCCTTCTGGCTGAGAGTTAAATGAGAAGAACGAAACCACTATCCTGTCTGTTTTTAGCCTAGCTGGAGCCAGCAGCTGGTTAGCTTAGCTTAGCATATGTACTGGAAGCAGGGGGAAACAGCTAGCCTGGCTCTGTGAACACAACCAAACTTTCCTTTCACTAAAAACTAGCTAATTAAGCCAAAACATTTAGTTGTTTAATCTTTAGAGGTGCTGGTAGGAATATATTCCTAAACCCACCTTTTGACAGAGCCAGGCATTGTTTCCAGTCTTTGTGCTAAGCTAAGCTAGGCTCCTGCTATAGCTACAGACACGAAGGCCCTTCTCCTTTTGAATCGTCTTCCTACCCAAATCTGAGAGTCTAGCTCAGTCTAGATAAGCCTTCAACCTCACATAGTCTGCCCTTACAACTAAATTCCAGCTATCCAACTTTTATTGTTTTTTTCTGTTTTTATGTGGCCGCGGTTACACCTATGTTGTGTACGCAACACTTTTTTTTGTGTTTATAATGCTTCTCATTACTGTGTTATTGGTCACATGATAGGTAACAAATATTCTGCTTTTAATGCTGTGTTATACATTTTTGTGTTTTTTGCAAATGGTGTTTTTTTTTTTTTTTTTTTTTTTTTTTATTATATGTGCGTATTTTAAACTTTGAATTGACTTGAGAGTGGTCGGGATTGGTAACACCTCATATTAAAGGTGCAATATGCATGGATATATGAAGAAAACACTGTCACGGTGCTTCGAGCTCCCGGTCTGGACTGCTAGCTGCACAGTGAACTGAGATGACAAGCTTACATTTTCTACAACTAGCAGAAGTTAGCTGTTATTCTGATGATATGCTGCCCTTAATTTGTTTTGAGTATGACTTTGATAGGACTGCTCAGTCTTTCTTAGCCGATAAGTTATGAGGGCCTTATAAGATGCTTGTTATTAATTTTGTGTCTTAATAAGACTATGTAAGTGTTAAAAATCAACTAGTTTCATTAGGAGGACAAAAATTCAAGGCGTTACCGAATGAAGAACTACCATTTTCATTTTCAAACCAAAATAAAACATCAGTAACATTTGAAAATTAAAAAAAAATATCAATAATGTAGAATGTGTGTGCAAAGCAAGAGTAAAACTGTTGGTGCTCATTTTGTCTGCTCTCATCACTCAGGCACTTAAAGCCACTGATAGATAGGCATTAACTTTTATTTCCCAGTGGCCCTGTGTGTGTTTTATAGAGCCCTGGGCACTAAGAGGCAGCTGCCACTGTAAACTCGAGCTCAGAAGTTCAGTACCATGGACAGCAACCAGTCTTCTCTAGAGAGATAACTTCTATAGACCTTCCACATTTAGAGCTATTGTTTAACATACAACACTGTGAACATTAATTCAAGAAATGGGACAGTTATGTAGTTAACAGAGATTTCTAGACGAGTCTTATGTATTAATAAGTGAGATAAGCTGACTAACAGTTCAGGGCTATGAGAGAGCAAGCAATGTGTAGCTCCATGTGTCAATAGATAAAGGATATGGCCCATTAGGTCTGCCAGAGGCCATCTATCATGCTCCTAGATGATACAGCTGCTGTCTACACTCTCATCAAGATAATGGTGACCTCATATATGGAGTCTATGAGCAATGGCCTTGATTTCATTTTTCTTACATGGAATCATTATCAATATCATTACAATCTGCAGTCAGCCGGGGAGCAACAGAAGGTGGACCATTTTTGTTGTGTACTTGCATGAGGCATGCATTACCTGCTAAGCTTAATGCCTGTCAGTAAGCTGGCTTCTCCTGCTACAGCGTGCGTGCCTCCTCCACTTCTTTGTATCTGCGAGATGTGTATGTGTGTACGTGTGTGTGTGTGTGTGAGTGTGTGTGTGTATGTGTGTGTGTGTGTGTCTACATGAATGTACCTCAATTTACTCCTCTTCACCCCCATAGTGCAGCTGTGCCTCAGAGGACTCTTGTGAAGTAATTGAATGAGCCGGGGCAGAGGGAAACCTGTGGCAGCGAATGTGGAGCCCGCTGGCCTTATTATCTGTAATACGGCAGGCGCTCTGCCTGCACTTTCTCATCCGCTCATGAATACAGAAATGAATGTGGCGCACGTCAGAGGTGAACGCAGAGGGGGGAATGGGGCCAGAGCTGTTTTAATCAGCTCCCAGATAGAACAATCACTTTATCCACCTCCAGAGCTCAGAGGTGAATTAGTGTTTAACATTCCAGGGCATGCTTTCTGACAGGGGACTCCACCTCAAACAACCAATGGACTGCGGAGATTATTGAGAGACACTCTGATGTTTTTGATGAGTAAATTAGAGCTAAACATGCCCCTGGGACTGCAGCGAGTGATATACAGGAAGACCTCTTTTTTTAATAAGAGGCTCTTTATGAGGAAAAGAAAAGCTGGTGTTGTCCCTTTGAAGCCTTTGTTCATACATCTGTAGACACACATTAGATATAACCAAAGAAAGCGTCTAAGGATTTTCCCTCATACTTATTTTAAAGCGGATTCAAAACAATCCCACTCTAAAGATGCACTGCGGGATAAAATATATAGAATATTCAAAGAACCTGAAAGCCCACAAACATCTGCCCTTGTCCTCAAAGAGTCATCAGCATCACTGTCAAAAGTACAGATGACATCAGGGACATTCCACGTCAACACCGAGGTCCATTAGTATTAAGCTCAGAGCCGTACCACTTTGCAGTGCTTTTCACAGTAGCCTGGTCTCGTGGGCATCCTTCTAAAGTACACTTTAAAGTCTAGACAGTGACCTCCGAGTTGCTCTCATGGCCAAACAGGCAATTTCCTCATTGATCTTCTGGATACTACAGTCCGACTTTTTCCCCAGAAACCGCTTACTATAGTCACTCTTTACAAGTGCAGGTTGACTTGCTGTTTCAAAGTGACATGCTGGCTCCCCTGAGATTGCCCACAGATGGTTTTCCAGGTCGTCAATAAGAAACCAGTCACTGGGAATCAACAGGTACAATTATTATTTCGTCTAAGTGCAGAAAACTTCCTGATTCCATAAACTCTCATCAGGATAGAGTCCTGTAACTGTACTGAAACTTCTCCTTTCTTCGGAAATGACAGGAAAACGTATTTAAACATTATATTACACGTATGTACATTAAAACAAATGTATCAGGACATCCCGCTGGCTGTGTAAATGTGTCAAAGCCAATTAACACCTTAATGAGTAACAACCCTTGTCCTAAAAACAGTAGGTCAACATCTAGCAGCAGAGGAGAAAAGGAATTTGCTCTCAGGCCAAGAGGTGGTTTGTTAAAAAAAAAAAATCACCAGCAACAGGTATATTATAGTTAAAGATGCACTATGTAGTTTTGGGGAAGACATTGTTACAAAGATCTTCATTGACTGGTTTGTTTTATGCCTCGACACCAAAAATAAGCAAACGCTTCGTTTTCATGACTTAATAAACTGAATAAACAAACTCATCAAAATTTCAGACTGTTATTTTTGGCGGACCCTGTCACGTTTCAAGCTTTAAACAGTGTTCTGGGCACCTTACTTTCCTCTGAGAACAACTTATCTATTCAGATATGGAAACAATAAAATGTGCATTTCTTCGCCTAAACTACATAATATCCCTTTAACCACAGTGGAGAAAACTAAGTAATATGAGTACACGTATATTAATTCAGAAATAAGTGTATACAAATGTATAAACAGATTGAAAAACTATTGAAGAATAAGGAAGGACTGAACTATCTATCTATCTATCTATCTATCTATCTATCTATATATACATATATATATATATACATATATATATATATACATATATATATATATATATATATATATATATATATATATATATATATATATATATATATATATATATATATATATATATATACTATAACTATACTTAAAAAACAATCACTTCATTAAACTCTTGCACTTTTGTTCTACCACGTCATTGTTCTCTTGTCGGTGACTGCCAGCTCTCAGTTTCGGGGACAAAGGCTAAAGCCGAGGCTGTGCTGTGTCCACAGCCAGCCTGATTAAATCTGGGTCCCTCGCTGGCTCTCTCCATGGTGCTGAAAGAGCCCTCTATCAGATTACAAGCAGCCAGAATAGGACCTCAGCTAATCCATTACAATAATTGATTGACAATGCATTGAAGGTGGCCATGTTGTGGGCACCAATTACAGTCATGTCCTATTGCACTTTCAAATTGGCTTGGGTTTAGGAGAAGCACACAGAGCCAATCGTTCATGTGGGAAGTACAGGTTTTCTGTACATGCGTAGTGAGAATAAGGGTAATTTAATCTCTGTTGAAACAACCGCGCTGCTCCGCGGCTCCCTTGGCATCTCGGTAAATGTTTGACAGACGCATCATGGTGAGATGCCTGCGAATAGATTTAAGTGCGGTGCTTTGGGTACTGGAGGTAACCTGTCTGTTGGTTCACAGCATTAATTCTTCATCCTGTAGGTGGTGCAATGAAGTAAGAACTAAGCTTGAAGGCCAGAAGCTCATAAATATGTTCATCCTCAACTCAAACTTCTAGTTTAACAGTTGAGTCGTGAACAGTCCAGCCTCCAACAGCTCCGAGTTCATTTTAAAGTGGTGTTATGTAGTTTTGGAGAGGAAATTCAAACTCTTTGACTCAAATTTTTATATTTACAACACTAATAAGCTAATCATACAAACTCAGAAAAAGGTTGTGTTTTTTTCCCCCACAACATCATGAACAAGATACTCTCAGAGAAAAATAAGGTCCCAGAAGACTGTTTGATGCTAGAAAGGTGGCAGGGTCCGCCAAATATAGACAAAGTAAACCAGGATGAAATTGTGTTGTCCTGTAAATTCAGTTTGTTTACTCAGTTTAACATGAAAAACGATGCAAGTCTATTTTCTGTGGTTTGTTAGGCATAAACAATGTTTTATGATTAAAATTGCTTCCCCAAAACTACACAAAGCACCTTTAAAGTGAGTATATGCAGAAAGAAACTGGAGCAATTAACTGCTGTCAAGCTGTCAAGAAACAGGATTCGAAAAACATTTTAAAAACGTGACTTATTCCTAAATTTTCATCTTGCGAATCTGAGTAATTGCACTGACAGCATCGCCTAAACGCAAGAGTTAAAATGAGAGCAACATTTAAAATCCCATAGCATGTGATGAGGCCGAGCGGGGTGTAGCTGCTCCGGCTGCAGCTGTATGCTAATTTGGCGCCTATGCTTCCCGTCCGCCAGGGCAGCACGCGCCGCTGATCAAACACGCGCATGCGTCGGCGCAGCCACGAAGCCAAGCGCACCGGCCCACGCGCCCCACAGAAATTATCACGGGGGGAAAAGAGGAACTCGTTAAAATGCCATCAAAGCGTGTAGTCCCAACAAACCACGACTAATAGTAACAGTGACAACAAGTAACAGGGCCGGAGCGAGTTTTCACAACAGCTGTCATTTAGAGCTCATGTAAGCGCGTCACGAAAGAGGATTATGTGACGTTCAGGGTTCCAAACTTTACGATGAGTATGATTATCTGTGAATGCTAATAATCCGAGTCACTGAATTGAAGTGTCGAAAAGCTTCTGTCCATTTATCAACATTCTTTAAAGAATCTTTTTTAAAGTTTCATCTAAAGTGTCATTTGACCTGACCAGACCCAAAAATAACGGTGTGCTTTCAGGCAGGTGAGAAGGCACGGTGACACAGGGGCCTATTGAAAGGGAAGGCGCGGGCCTGCGGCTCAGCGCCGATTGTGTAATTATTTGACTTGGTCATACTGCAGCTTTATGCAAATGAGAGGAACAATGTACGACGATGGAGATTAATTCCTCCCTGGTCTGCCGACTGAAAGGAAGAAGAATGCGCTCTCTGCCAAGTGGCGCACTGCAGCCTGCATTTAGCCATTAAAACGGAAAAATGGGACAAAAAAAATATATGAGGTATGCGCGAAAAACCATAGGGGAGCTGGTAAAGAATATAGGCCACGTGAATGAGTCGTAAAAAGTTGTTTTTGTTATGCAGATAGGAGGCTTTTATTTATTTGTTTTTTCTTTTCTTTTAATAAATTATTAATGTATAACGAATCGTGCGAACATACTTTACCTGTTTAAAAACTTTCAACTTGAATCTTATACGCTCCTTCAAGCAGAAAAGGGCCAGAAAAGCTACAATTGCCATCCTGAAGACAGCACATATCTGTACAAACAACACTTCCTGACTGTCTCCAGTAACAGCAGCAGCTTCTCTGGATATCTGTGCAGCGTTTTTTTTTTTTTCCTACACCACAAGCCTCGGCTGCGGCCTTCTTTGTCTGGAGCACTGATTCCGCCCAGCACGCGTCTAGCTGTGGGCCAGATTGGCCGTGAGTCCCGTCTCACAGTTAAGAGGTCAATTTGCCTTTCAAACGAAAAAAAAAAAAAAAAACGAAAAAAAAAAAAACCCAACAACACACACACACAGGGATATCCAAGCACGGGCAGACGTGGCTATTGTGCACAAAGACCAGAGGGCCTTCTTATTACTTATGTATGCAGCGAGATGTCTGATTTATATGTCGAGTTAAACTACCGAGACAGACACGTGCCCTAAAATAAAGAAACACTCCCTCTGTGGTGTTTATTTAGGACATAATAAAATAAAGGTCTGTGTAAAAAAAGAAAGCGCCTTATTTGGTTTATTGGGGGGCTTAAGCAATGTGCGTAAAGGTCGTGCGTAAAAGAGGCTGGAGCGTGGACAAAGAAAAAAAAAAAAACAACCCTGTGGAGCTAAACAAAAATAATAACCTGATCGCTGAATTGAAGGAGTCTTTTTTAAAAACTGTGCCACGGGAGAAATGGAAAGTAGAAGAGCTTTTCGGGTTGTATTTTACCAAGCTCGTCTCAACCTCCGTCTCAATTCTAAATTGTGATGATTGTGGCCGTGATGGACATTTCCTTTTGGCAGCTCCGGGGCCCCCAAAGGAGAGCCCACAAAGCCGTGGCACGTGTGCAGTTGTATAGGGGCCCATCAGACCGTAAAAAGAGGAGGGTCCCGGCGTGTGCCTCAGTCGGGGAGGGGCTGAGCGCACACATTAATGTAATAAACCGCCAGTACATCTGCTAAGCTATCTGCACATCCTCCAACGAAATCCACCAAACCCAGGCTCTGAGCCCTCCCACAATCAAATCCACTGGGATCTTAGTTGCATCCGATTGGTCGGGGATGCTGCAACTGGGGGGGGCGAGAACAATAGCATCATTCCGGCATAAAAAGAGTGGAGCTATGCCTTGGAGACGAAAACATTTCAGCAACAGAAGGATCGATATACTGGGGAGATAAAGTCCCACAAGCTTCTAGTGTTGCCATATTTTTAACAAACCTGGATACTCGAGACTTCACCCACCTCCCCGAAGTGCCTTTCCGCTGTTACTCGCCAAGATGCCCAAAGGATTCCTGGTAAAAAGAAACAAGAAATCTGCACATGTTTCCTACAGGACTCGGTCTGACGATGATGACCTCCACGAGCCGCCCACCCCAGCTGCCTTTCCGTATCAGGCGGACCCCTCCCCGCCGATGTCCGTGGCGTCCAGTCCGGACCGCGCCGCGGCGTCGCCGGATTTCAGAGCAGCTGAGGCGCCGGTGCCAAGACTGGAGAAGCCGGCACAGTTCGGCAACCCAGAGGCAGTGTGCCAAGCCCTCTACAGCCCCACCCGGCCCATCAGCAAAGAACACGACAGGGAATATTTTGAGAGAAGTTTCAATTTAGGCTCGCCCATTTCTGCCGAGTCATTCCCGACACCTGCCTCCCTCTCCGGCCTGGACCATCTCATGTACGCTCCGGTCGACCTGAAAATCGGCACCAGCAACAGCAGCCGCAGCGGCACCACCAGCAGCAGCCTCCCGGCACCGAGCAACCGGGTCGGTACCAAAAGACCCGCAGCTGACGGCGTAGAGCGCAAACCCAAACCCGCCTCCAAGAAACCCAAAGCCATTAGAAAACTCAACTTTGAAGACGAGGTGACGACTTCTCCCGTGCTCGGTCTCAAAATCAAAGAGGGGCCGGTGGAGATGAAGCCGAGGGCCCAGTCCGCTGGAGGGAACAAGCCTTTGGGGGAGTTTGTGTGTCAGCTGTGCAAGGAGGCGTACGCGGATCCCTTCTCCCTGGCTCAGCACAAGTGCTCCCGCATCGTCAGAGTCGAGTACCGGTGTCCCGAGTGCGATAAGATGTTCAGCTGCCCCGCCAACCTCGCCTCTCACCGCCGCTGGCACAAACCGCGGACCACCGGCGTACCTGCGATGTCGCCGGCACCGGGCATCAAACCCGAAATGGCCAAAATGCCACCTCTGGGTGTCAAGCCAGTCTCCGACGAAGCCAAAGACATGAGTGACAGAGACACCCCGAGTCCAGGTCTGTCCGAGTCGGGCTCTGAAGATGGCTCATACGACTGCCAGTTCTGCGGGAAGAGGTTCAAGCGGCAGGCATACCTAAGAAAACACATCATGGGACACCAGGCCCTGCAAAAGAAAGTGCTGGAGGAGCACGGGTTTCAAACCAGCGACCGCGCCGCAGAGCAAGCTCCGGTCTCATCCTCCTCAGCACCACTACCACCACCACCGCCACCATCATCATTATCATCATCATCAACAACATCATCGACATCATCATCATCATCATCATCCTCAGAGGAAGCGTCAAACCAAAGCCCTCTCAATCTGAGCCCGGTGGACTGCCTGCTGTGCCCGGTGTGCGGGGAGAGTTTCACCAGCAGGGCCGGCCAGGAGAGACACCTGCGCCTCATGCACTCCTCCCAGATTTACCCGTGCAAGTACTGCCCCGCCACCCTGTACAGCTCGCCGGGGCTCACCAGGCACATAAACAAGTGCCACCCCTCGGAGAACAGGCAGGTGATCCTGCTCCAGATGCCCGTGCGCCCCGCCTGCTGAAAGACAACGAAACTCGTGCCTTTAAAAAAAGAAGAAAGAAAGAAAGAAAGAAAGAAAAGAAGAGAGAAACAAAACAAAAAAAAGAAAGAAAGAAAAAAAAGTGGCTTTGGGGTAAAAAACAAAACAAAAAAAAGTTGTCATGCTCACTGCCATAACTTTAGGCCAATGAGAGGCAGGGCGGTTTGATGTTTCAGTGGTGTTTAATGAGGTGTCTTTTCCATGCCAATCAGTGATTGTTGAATGCTTCTCTCTATATTTGAATTACATATAGGCCTATTTTGAGATTTTCTAATCTCAAACTAGTTTATCAAGTTACAAAAAAAAAAGAAAAAGAAATACAAAGCGTTAGTTTGACTGTTAAAGGGTATTTTTCTAGCACAGCACACGTGTTCAATGATAGCTTCTAGACCTAAGAAATGTCTTAAAGATTCTCAGAAATCCTTTTCTCCGATCAGAGCCTTGTTTTTTTTTTTTTCCAATTCACCGACCGTGATTGCTCTATCACTGTAGCTTTACGCTAGTTTGTGAATGACAGGAACTTATCAACTTTGTATTGGCAGGGGGAGAGAGAAAAAAGAGTGAGTGAAGCATTCCCTGTGTAGTAGAACCACAAATGCCTTTAGTATAAGAATAAGCCTAGTCCGACATAGACTACATACACATCCAAATCCCGCTGTATAACTGCCTTAAAAGAAGTCAACATAGACTGTTTTGATTTAAGATGCTGGCACATATTTTATTATCATCATCATTATTATTATTATTATTATAATTGTTGTTGTTGTTATTATTATTGACGATTGTTGCAATATTTTTCATCATGTTTATTTATTTATTTATTCTGATTATTTTATGTAACTTATTGTTGTGTTTGTTGTGATCTTTTCCTGTGAATCGTTCTGGCAGTTTACATGTCGTATAGCCAAAATGTTTTTTTGTTTTTGTTTTTTTCTTAAATTATTTTTGTTTGATTCTGTCAAATTGACTGTATGAGTTGTGATACTTGTCGTGGGTCGGGTTTTAATCTTCAGTCTCCACAGCTCTTGTAAAGGAAACAAAAAAAAAAAGAAAGACAAAAAGAAACGTAAAGCTCTTACCTTAGATGCAATCTTTTTTAAGGACAAGTTATTTTTCTTAAATGTTGGCTTTTATAGCGCTTTGATTGTATGTGTATATCGTTGTTGTCTATCGAAATAAAAAAAATATTTTCAAAAGGACTTCGTGTGTCTGGAGGTGGTTTCCCTTTTTTTTTCCTGAAGCAGAAGAGTGAAAAAGGAAGGCGCTGAAGAAACTTTATGAAAATCACCACATTTCTAAAGGGAGTTTTGCATTGCGGGACATAAGTTCTGAAAGCCAACGCTTGTTGATATCAGTCTTGATTATCCAAGATGTTGTTGTTTTTTAAAATGTGTTCTCTCTCTGAGGAAGTCTTTGGCTGATAGTAAATAATAAGTACACGCTAAGAGGACATTTACCTGAATGCATGTAGGAAAAACGCACTTAAAAAATATGATTTGGCCTTATACAATGTTTCTAAGGCCCTTCTGATTTCACAGTCTTTTTTAGAACTCAAAGTGAAACATTTATGGCACCCTGTGCGTAAATCAAAACCTCAAAAGATTCTTCAGCTTACTTTACTTTCTTCCAAAAGGAAATCTTTACATTTCACTCGATTCATGAGTTTATTCGTTAAAGTAGGCTGTTGTATACACTTGGGAGCTTATTTCATGAAAATGAATAAAGGAGACAGTCCGTCTATACCACACCGAGATTTTCAAAGGAGAAAGTGCAGTTTTAAAGTAAATGTGTCGAACGTCAGGTGAGATTAGAAATGGTTTCTGAGGTCGGCTCTGCGGGCGTCTCGATGTTAATCAAATATGACACCATAAAAGTTTTGACAAAGTCCCGATCAGACGCCAGTACCTCACTTCTCACCCTCCAAAACGGAGCGAACTTCTTCCACAACAGGGAACAGAAACCTCAGATGCACCCTTGGGCCCGTACCTCCCCCGTTCATCAGTCCGATTCGCAGTAAATCATCGCAGCAGTGGCTCAATAGACGCCGTTTCGCTGCCATAGAGAAGCACTTAGGGCCTAATCATAAATTTCCTCCTTAATACCATGTCAGGACACGACAGGAGGACAAAGAGGTGGTGCTGGTGCTGGATCACAGCTCACCTCTGCAACACTAAAACATCTGTCTCTTTTGGACGACTCATGCGGCTCGATTATCATTTTTTTTTTTTTTTCTTTTTGCTGGTTTCGTGGTGATTTAAAACGCGCTGGCTTCATACGTGACCTCAAGAACATGTAAAGCATTAAGTCAGCTGTAATTTAGCAGGCGGCCTCCAACTGTGTCACCTCAGACTTAAGAGACTGTCACCGTGGAGTTAAGTAAAGGATGATCACTGATGGTGTAGACTTGGAAATGTAACTTCCAAATCTTTGTTTTTTTTTTGTGTAGGTCCAGCTCATGATTCTCTGCACCTGTCCAAGTTTTAAATTAGTGTAAAAAGGGTTTACTTGCACTGCATCAAGAGGGAGAGACTGGTGAAGTGTGAGAACAGGCAACAGCCAGCAGCGTAACACATGAAAAAAAATACAATCTGCTGGTAATGACAGAGCGTGTCAGCCTCACAGGGGCTGGGACAAGCAGCCCCTGCCTGTTCTGTTGTAAACCACCTCAGAGTCAGAGTCAATGATGACAGCGCAGAGCCGGGGCGAAAATGAGCCAACATTAGGGCTTCTTTTCTCACCCTTTCTCACACACAGTTTTAGGGATCCAATTACGGTCAAGTGCTTATTCTTGCGTCTCTGTGTGACCCAGGCAAGGCAGGGCACCCAGTAGGTGCTGCAACCGTTGCACCTGTACCTCCTGGTGAGGTTCCATTATGCTGGTAGGGGAGAGCAGCAGGGGAGACAGATGGGAGGAGGGTCAGGTTACCCCTTCTGCTGCTGCTGCTGCTGCTGGCGCTGCAGGGCCAGGGTCAGGGACAGCACCATCATGTCAGCACACACACAACTATCTGATTGGGGGGGGGGGCGAAATGACAAAGCAACACAGAATTTCAAATTGATTTAATGAAATGTCTCAATTTTCACATTTCTAATAAAGGTAGCAGGACTTCGGTCGTTAAAAACAGTTTGATATGTTGACAAGTAAGGATGAAATCTTCAAGCTTTTTTTTTTTTTCCTCTTTCTCTTATACAAAGATTATATTACAGGCATTAATATATTTATAATCAGAGGGCGACCAAGCCCTCAAATTTGACACAATGTACAAGGATTTTTCTAAAACGAGAAGAAAAGCAAAAAAACAAACAAACAAAAAAAACAAAAAAAACCATACTAGGACTAACACTAGCTCATTTTCTTCACGTATATAAGACACACAATCCTTATCTTGGTCCACACTAACATCTCCAGCAAACTAAGCCACCAAAGGGGGAGCACAGACCCCTCAAACAGACATCATCTATAACCTACAATCTTTAGATCAGCATCCTGGGTGGTTCCTTCAAGTGGCTTTGGGGAGGGGGGAATAAAAACCATAGATGTTGATCCGGGCCTATATAGCTATACATTCTTCAAAAGAAACACACAAAAATGGACCCCACTGTTTGGATTCCCCATTTTCTGCTCCGGGGAATGAACAAACAAAAAAGGGAGGAGGCGAGATGTGAGAATGACAGGACAGCATGGGGAGAAAGTAAGGCATAGTAGTAGTGCAACAGACGGGGATAGTGTTGCAGCTTGGGTGGAGCCCTCAGAGGGTGTGAGTGTAGAATATGTGTGTATGTGTGTGTTGGGGTGGGGGGTGACACCTGGCTACCATGACAACCAGAGCAGGGCAGGTTGGCCCGCCTGGCTGTTGCTAGGAGGACTGTTAGAGTTCAGCTCTGGCATGCCACCAAAACCCATCTCCTCCTGTGGCCTCAGCTAGGAGGCGACATGGAGAGCGGGATCATGGGAAAAAAGAGGTGCCACTCGATATCCATTCACAGATTCACAGACGGAGCAGCACACCACCTATAATAAAGACTAAACAGAAAACCCTGCGATTCCAAAATCCATCTGTTGTTGTTGTTGTTGTTGTTGTTGTTTTTATTGTGGGAAGCACAGTGACAAGTCCTTTAGAGGCGAGGGGAGGAAAACACTTTGTTCGAGACCACTAACGAGGAGATGTGATGCAGGGTTTCCATGGTTTGTCTCAAGACGATGAAAAAGAGAAACTAAAATCGGATTACTGGGAGTCGGGGTGGATGTGGGACAGCATCTCAGGGGACAGACAATACACAGGCACTGTGAGAAGCTCCCTCAGAAACTCACACATACACAAACTCACACATACAGACGCACACTTGCGCGCGCGCACGCACACACATGCACACACACACGCACGCACACACAAACAGACACACACAGACACACACACACACAAGTGCATGGAGTTAAGATTCATAAGATTCACCTGAGGCTCTGGCGGTATGTTACCTCTAAACAGCACATGAATACATAACACAACACAACAGCAAAATTATTCATCAAATACTCCTTTCTATATACATCTAGCAAATAAAACTTAAAGCAATTCACAACCAAGAACAGAAGATACACATTCAATGCAAGTTAATCAATGACAGTGATTGCAAAGAAAACAACAAAATGTTGGTCAGGAACGTAGGAATGTCGATGTCTCAGCTTTGTGGGACAGGGGAAACTGATCGCAGAGGAAAGAGACAGGAGGAACTTATTCAATTACCGGACATGAGCCCATGTTAACAACGTCAGAAAACAATTACCAACGCAGTCTTTTCTCATTCCAGCAGAGTTGCATAAATCAAACTGTGACACAATCCATTTGAATTCATTTAAAAATGAAAATTAGAGTGATTAAAAAAAAGAAACAAATCTATGTTCAGCTCAAGTTAGAAACACGTCATTGATTGTCCAATAAAAAGCCTCTGACTGCACCTACTACAGGGAGTCTGTGAAGAGGTGCAGTGAGTCCAAATCACTGTGGGGAGGTGTTCCCCGTGCATCAGTCTTTGCTCCTTCTTAAAACAGGGAGATGGTCCGCCAACAGGGTCCAAACTGAAGTGGTATCTTTGACACAGGTGCAGCAAGAGGTAAAAAGGCAGACATGTAGAAATGGATACCAATCGTTTGTGCAGTTTTAGCATTTACAGCTGTGTCATTCAGTGCTTCGCCACATTAAGTGTTGAGATAGATGAGATGTAGAAACAGGGTAAAGCAGTCTCCCATTCCCTTACTATAGTAAGAACTTGTTTTCCTCTAGTGCATCATGTCTACACTAGACAGTGAGAATAAAAATGACATTTTCATAGCAAGCTGCTTTAAGACTTTTCAGTCAAGTCTTCCTATGTTACTGATTGTTAAGCTGAAACCACCAGGACGACCATAAATAGCTTAGTCACATATCCGACTCGATTAAGCAGTTAAGCAGCACGACAAATGGAAATGTATCAACGAAATCGACGATCGCCACTTAAATTAAAAATTGCAATATGCTCCAGTGACATGTTTGTAGAAACAAAATAAAAAACAAAGAAAAACAATACACGCCAAAAAAACAATAAAGAAATTATCTTGCAGTCGCGGCTGGGTGTGTGAGGTTCTTCGAGAAAAGATTAAAGGCGGCACCTCGTGGGGAGAACAGAAGTGGGACGGGGCTGCAGAGCTCAGTTGGAGGATTTGCTTATAGCACTGGCTGATCGGCGGAGTTTTCCGGAAACTCTGTTCTTTGTGGCACGGGGCATTGTGGGAGAAACCTGGTCAACAGAGTCCGTCGTTGCTCCTGTGGTGTTTCCGGCCTCGGTGCTTGCGCTGCTGGTGAAGGAGCCTGAGGGGGGGAGAGATGGAGGCAGAGTTTTTATACAGGCAGAGATGGCAGGGGCTCGTTGGGCTTTGTGTGATTACTGTTTATCCCAGCATGCTTTGTCATGCACGTGGCTGCTCCCACAACCAAGATTACCCAGTTCATTGGATTTTCACCAACATTCACAGATGCAAACTGTTTGAGTTTGTTCTTCCCTTTAACTCATTAGAATAAAGATTTGAGAGAGAGAATAAAACATTTCAGAAATCACATGCCTTTTCCACATGCTGAAGATAAGCGAAGCTTGTTAAAAGAGAAGCCACCTTTCTTCCCAATACAGTTTTTCCAGATGCTTACAGGATATAAAAAACGAGAGGTGAGCTTTGTAGCTAAAGGCAAAAAAAAAAATGAATAAAATGTATTCAATTCGCAGTGTGAAAGCAGAATGCTTTGAATGGAAATAAAATTACACATTATGCTCTTGTTGTGAACATGCGGAGCCTTCCCATTGTCAAACATTGTCCTTTGTCCAAAAAACTTCACAGCCATGATTACGGGATGGCAAATAGTAATAAGCTGGGAGGTGGACATCAAATGCTGCTGAGGACAATCGAGTATTGTGAACGGTGCCCTGACTTCCTCAGTGTGCCCCCTGACCAAACCCCCACTCCACCCTCCCCAACTGCCTCTGCCCCATGCCTCGAGTTTAAACAACTTTTCTGCTTTGTCAAGATGGCATCTGCTTGCCTATTTTCTTTCCTATCCTTTTATTTCCTGCCATTTTTTTCAGAGGCATCTCAAGTTGCAGCGGCTAAAAGGAACGGCAGATGGCTGGAGTAACAGACACTCGGCAGCACAGTGGATACCAGCAGCATCCAGGGCCGCGGCTCACTGGGAGAGGAGGGCTGGGCTTTAGATGGAATATAGGGTGTGTGTGTGTGTGTGTGTGTGTGTGTATTGTGAAGGGCTAGGGGGGGCGAGACTGAACATGCATTCTCAAATCTGCATATGAATATAAAAAAGGGTGGGCTTCGGTCAAATTGTGGGCTGACCTTATGGACAGAACAAATGCAGCATTCCCGTATTCTTCTTCCAGTCATTCCTACAGTAAACACTTTCCTAAACTAAACTCCAGCTGCATCTACTGTTAAGTGATATGACGGACAGGAGGAAGGCAACCACCTATTCAAGCTGACATACACAGAGAATAGTGTGGTGGAGCTCACCACCTACTCAGCAGACTTTCCTTTTCGTTTAGCAGCCATTAAAACTTGCTGCACTGAGCAGTCATCACTCCCATTGTGGAACCTAATGACTGACCAACTGATGTTCTTCACTGTATGGTCTTATGTAAGAATATATTTTCATAGTGTGTAACTGAGTGCAAAAATAATCCAGAGGAAGTCGATATGTCATTATTATCGCCATTATACCCCAGCATTTCTGCTCCTTAGCCCGACCTCCATATGGTGAAGTTAATTTCAGATGGAAAAGAAGAAGGAAGAGAGCGAGAGGGAAAGAAAAGAAAAGAAAAAAAATCTTTAAATGGCCCTGCTATCCCATTGGTCCCCTCTGCAGCAGTTTAAACAAGGCTTTAGATGACAAAGACGTCTTCCAGTGCGGCAGGTGTTAGACTCAGACTCTGCCCCAGGCAAACAGGCACACTCCAACAGGAGGAAATGAGGGGGGTGGAGGGACAGGGGGGTGGGGAAGAAAAGAGAAAAGTGTTTGCTGGGGGAAGAGATAAAGGCGCGCCACATGCAGAAGCGAGGGCCAGAAGTGTAGCCGTATTGTTCATGCTGGTACTTAGTCAGGTGCTAATTGTCCCCACCGTGCATCACTTTCAATTACCAGCCTGTCCTAAACAGTAGGACACCCCCCAAATAAACAGCCTGGTTTCTCTGTCCCGCTCCCTTTGTCAGAGCACTCGGTAAATAAAGCGTGGTTAGTAGTGAATGGAAAAGGGGGGGGGGGGGATAAACAGCCAGGACGAGCGAAGGGTAGGTAGTCCGCTGGACGCAAACAAAGCTTCCGGTCCGGCTCGGGGCTTACCTTCACCCTTTACAGTATTTCGACCTTTAAGATATTTTTTAATCTAAAAAGGAAAAACAGAATAGAGCGTCATGTGAGAGCAGTGGACAAACACCATACCACACTGCAGCAGGACACAACACAATGCTGCGGGAAAGTTCAGACAGCTTGTGTGGAGTCGAGGTTAGTCGTCACTGGAGGGTTGAAAAGTCAGACAAGTTGAACTGATTTGGTTGAGGAGTAAAAATCAACAAGTGCCATTTTTCTGAAGAAACCTGCAGACTGTGATGTCTGATGGTACCTGACAAATATGTCCAATTCATGGATTTCAAAAGTAACATTTTTGAAACCCAA